>NC_056417.1:2143712-2446742 GCF_905147365.1 Aricia agestis
TGCATAATAAAACAAAAGACATGCTTTGGCTTACCATAAGCTTTTAAGCGGTTTATTATTTAACATCCTTTCCCTCACTCGAGTCACTTTTTCATGAAAATATGGTTCGAATCATGTCTGCCCATGAATAAATACTCGTTGTTTTTATCGCTCCCTCGGGGTTTTAATAAAATCCCTAGCTGTGTAAATTGTGTTTACAAAATTGTATTTTTCCACAACTTATTTTGTTTCTGGTTTATCATTTCTCGAGATGGTTCTTGCTTACACGAGTCGGGAGATTAATTATTATTTAATATTTTTTTGAATTAATGTTAACGAAATTGTTTTTATTTGGGTAATATTTTTGTGGGAGGTATTCTTGTTGCCAAGCTTAAGTTATCGTGTTTGCCTGGTAGCGTTTAGGAAAATAAAAATAAATAAAATGTCTTTTTATTCAAAATAGGTATCATGAATACAGTTTTTTAAAGTATGAAGAACGTAGAATCTACGCTAGAACGCGCGTAGAAAGCTTAGGAATCAATATGAAATGGGCCTTGTTAATTTACATTTCTTACCGTAGTGAGACCCATTTTAGAACTTACAAAATTATGTAGTTAATTTTTTTTTATGAAATAAGGGGGCAAATGACCAAACGGGTCACCTGATGGAAAGCAACTTCCGTCGCCCATGGACACTCGCATCATCAGAAGAGCTGCAGGAGCGTTGCCGGCCTTTTAAGAGGAAATAGGGTAATAGGGGAGGGTAGGGATGGGAAGGGAAGGGAATAGGGGAGGGTAGGGAAGGGAATAGGGTAGGGTATTGGGCCTCCGGTAAACTCACTCACTCGGCGAAACACAGCGCAAGCGCTGTTTCACGCCGGTTTTCTGTGAGAATGTGGTATTTCTCATGTCGAACCGGCCCATTCGTACCGAAGCATGGCTCTCCCACGTTAAAATATATAAATAATGAGTTAATAATTACAGCGATCCAAACTAACGCGATCAAATTTTAATTTACATCGCAGCAGTGCATTCAGAATAATTATAGGTATAATACCAGCGACACAAGAACCATTGAATCACCTATTCAATCTCAAAGGTAATATAACTATGACCGACTATAACAGGGGTCACCAAATGGCGGACCGCGGTCCGCATCCGGACCGCCGACTCATTGTGTGCGGACCAAGCATGTTCGAAGATGATCTTTGTTAATCTTAGGACTTCAACATCTCCAGGATTTAATGTCTGTAACTTGCGCCAATATTTCACTCCAAACTTCAGAGACATAATTAGCTACAAAAAAAATGTTACGTTTCTCATTGACATCTAAAAATTACCTTTGTAATTTCCGTACTTACCTATGTTTAATAATTTTTTATGTAAAATGTGTGGACCGCGAAAGTCATTTCATGTCTTAAAACGGACCCCGAGCAAAATTAATTGGTGAACCCTGGACTATAACATCGTTCATAAGCCTATCCGAAGTTACAGAAACTCACCCCAACTCCCAAGTATTAAGAGGATACACCAGGGGCTAGAGAAGTGAAAAAAAGTACGTGTAATATCTATAGCTGTCTCCCTTACCTCAAGCCATTAAATATTACAAACAATAACTTATTACTCGTACTAGAGGACTCCACACTAGGTCAGACCTGTCTCGTGGAGTCCAGTAGTGGTCTTACAATAATAATAATTTATTATTTATATTATAACACATATGTATGTGTATATATAATTGGAATCTCAGAATCGGCTCCAACGATTTTCATGAAATTTAGTATAGAGGGGGTTTCGGGGGCGATAAATCGATCTAGCTAGGAATCATTTTTAGGAAATGACATTTTCTAAAAATGATTCTTCTAGAATTATTAATAACCTCCTTTTTTTGAAATCGATACTAGTCCACCGACGCTGCGAACTGCGAAACAGCGGCGAACCGTATTACTGTCTCATCCGCCACACGACAGTGCGTTATATTGCATCTCGCTCGATTGCTGTTCGCAGTTCGCAGCGTCGGTACTCGGTGGACTAGAGGCGTTAAAAATAGCACTAAAAATTATCTTAGGCTGGTTTCATCGTTAAGTGTTTCGGCAGCGCCGTTGGAGCGCCACGCGGTCGAAGATGTATGGGGGTACTAGTAGTGTAGTCGCGCGCTTGAGCAACGCCGTTCGTCCATAAGTTTGTTACAGCTTCGAACGCGCGCGCTCCAACGGCGCTGCGCAACGTTTAAAGATAAAACCAGCCTTAGGGCCTGTTTCACCACTTCCTGAGTGCGGAATAGGCTATCCACCACTTAACTTGCCAGATGAAGTATGGAGAATCTGTCAAAAAATTTGTGAATAGCCTATTCGGCACTTTATCAGCAAGTGAAACAGGCCTTTAGTATAGTAATTAGCCGAACTAACACTAACAAAATGCAATAACGAGAAAACAATAGCCCTGTTAAGTACCCAATACCCATCCATAAATTTAACGATCTGCAATAATCCTTTTTACTTGCGCAGTTAAGGTAACGTTTGCCGGTTATTTAGTTAGCTGGGCAAGTGGGTAACTAATTGCCCACCGTCATTGCCCCAAGGATATGGTTCGAGCGGGGTATATAGTGATTGTTTGAAGCAACTTTATGAGCAGCCCCCTTAGACAAAGTATCTTTCGTTAACAATGATGACGAAATTCGTTATCAAAATGTATGCGGTTTGACATAAGTCATCGCTAAATGACATTTCGCAAAAGACTATTAATGTCAAATCCCATACATTTTGATAACGAATGTCGTGATCGTTTTTAACGAAAGGGACTTTGGCTACGGCCTCAGGACAGATATAGGGCCACCGCACATTAGAGACACGACAGTTTTTAGACAATCTTGTTTCACATAGACGAGTCAGCTTTACGATTAAAGAGAAACAGTTGTGTCTACCACTCGGCGGATATCAAGACAAAACTGTTTTGTCTACGACGACACAACGCATACAATTGTATAATCTATTCATCAGACTAGGTATACTGCTAGACAGTTTTGTCGTTGATGTGCGCGCTCGCATACACATTAAAGGGAAGCCGACAGTCGTTAGTCAGACTTGTCACCGTGCAGTTCTTGTACGCATTAGACAACTTTGTCTATGAGACTAGACGTTTTGTTTTAAATGTGCGCGTCTAGTACTTTTTATTATGCGATAGTCTGTCTAAAAATTGTCGTGTCTCTAATGTGCTAATGTGCGGTGGCCCTTACAGTCACACATATAGAAGAAATAATTGGTCAAGTGCGAGTTGGACTCGCGCATAAAGAGTTCCGTACCATAGAACAAAAATAGGAAAAAAAGTGTTTCCTGTATGGGAGCCCCCCCCCAAAATAATTTATTTTATTTAAAATCTTATTATTTATTATTGAAAAATATATACAATTGAGTATACAGCATGAATATTTCAGGTGCCTATCTATTGCCATCATTTATATAGCAAAAAATGGCAAAAAATCACGTTTGTTGTATGGGAGCCCCGTATGTATTGTATTTTGTTTTTACCGTTTGTTCTTTTTTTATGAAATAAGGGGGGCAAACGAACAAACGGGTCACCTGATGGAAAGCAACTTCCGTCGCCCATGGACACTCGCAGCATCAGAAGAGCTGCAGGTGCGTTGCCGGCCTTTTAAGATGGAATAGGGTAATAGGGGAGGGTAGGGAAGGGAATAGGGGAGGGTTGGGAAGGAAATAGGGGAAGATAGGGAAGGGAAAAGGGTAGGGGATTGGGCCTCCGGTACGGTTGTTATATAGCGGCAACAGAAATACATAATCTGTGAATATTTCATCTCTCTAGCTATTACCATTCTTGTGATACAGCCTGGAGACAGACAGACGGACAGACAGACATCGAAGTCTTAGTAATAGGGTCCCGTTTTTATCCTTTGGGTACATTTAATAAAAGGCTATTTAGTTAGTAAGGGCAGGCCGCAAGTGGGTAGCAAATTGCCGTCTTGAAATAATGTATATGGAGCGAGGCCATGGAACTAGCGGGGTAAGTGTAGTGCCTGATTGTTTGAGCAATTAATTTTATGAGTATGACTAGATTTGTAGTCACACAAATAGAACCCAGGTACAGATAATACATATTTTTGTCTGTGTAGTAAATTTCCCAACATAAGAGTGAAATATTGTGTTTGGATGAGCATATTATAGGCAGGTGTAAATATTTATGGGTGTATATGTAAACTCATCAATTCCCATGCGGAAGCCGGCTGCCGCATAACAATTGAAAATCTATTTGGTCTGCGATACCCACGATCGACGGAGGTGTTAATAAGTGAACCTAGAAAGAAGTAAAATTTTTACTTTCCAGGTTTCCGTACTCAACTTTGAAGTGAACTATCGCCAGCAGTATTCCGGACCATCACGATCTGCAAAACCTTAAAGAGGAGAGCATATTCCCTCTTAAAAGGCTTGCATCTCTTCTGATGTTGCGGGCGTATATAGGCAACGGTGGTTGCTTTCCATTAGGTGACCCGTTTGCTCTTTTATTTTATTTGTTCATAAATGTCAATTATTTTTATTATTAAGATGCAAGATATGACTTTAGCGCGTATCTTGTATGTTTGTAATATTCGTTCTTTATTACCTTGTATCTCCAGAACCGCTAAACGGATTTTCACATTTGAGTTATCGTTATTATCAGAAATAGACTTGCATTTAAAAATTAGCTGATATACGATTGTTAAATAATTTAATTGTGTTACGAAATCGAATTTAATGAAAAAATATGGCTAAATTTTATAATAATTATCATCATGTAACCGGTTTATCTTTAAGCAATCTGATTTTGCATCCGCGTATCTAATGGCCCTCCGAGGTAAAAGTGAGGAAACCGCCTACAGCCTGCAGACCCCGCCTTAATTGTTTCACAGCTGTCGTTACCTGCGCTTGTTACATGTGAACTATCTTTATTACCTGTTCTCTCTGTGCTTGTTCCACGCTCTCTATATTTTCTCTCTTTTCTTGTTCTATCACGTGAACACTCATAATAACCTGCTGTCTCATTGCTTGTTCTGTCATAGGAGCTATCTTCATTTAGTTTATTTTTTCACTTTCCCTGTGTGACACCTATATTAATATATTTCTTTCTTTGCTGGTTCCAACATGTAGTTTACATGTTGGAACAAGCAAGAACAACAAGTTAGTAAAAAAAAAAAAAAAAGTATTTGTTACTTACTCCCTTTTAGCTGGTTTTATTACAACTATTATTTTACACTTATTGTTATGCGTTTATTTTAAGTTAATTCTATTAATAATAATAATCATTTATTTGCAAAGAATGTTGTTTACAAAGATCTTATAATATGTAGTAAGTTTTATACAGTACTAGATGTCCCGCGCGGCTTCGCCCGCGTAAATTAGGAATTTTACGGAAACCGTACATTATCCCATGAAAAATAGCGTATGTCCCTATAACTCCCTTCACGTGGTCTACTCCATATCTGTGCCAAATATTGCCATAAAAATTGCTCCAGTAGTTCGTGAGATAAACCCTTGCTAATATTTCTCCGGTTTTTCCCACATTTTCCTGAGTTTCTTCGGTCGTATTAGTCTTAGCGTGATAATATATTATAGGCTATAACATTACTCGATAAATAAGCTATCTAACACTTAAATATTTTTTTAAATCGGACCAGTAGTTCCTGAGATTAGCGCGTTCAAGCAAACATACTCTTCAGGTTTATAATATTAAGTATAGATTTTTTTTAAGTATCGCTTGACAAACTCGAGTCTCGATCTAAAAGACTATGAAAAGTAGCAATAACAGGGTCATAATAGGCTCATAATCATGGGACGATGCATGGTATAACATGATAGTGATGATGATGAATGTAATTTGCATAGTAGCATATGCTTTCCGTTCTTAAAACAACACTGAAACTCCCAAACTTGTATCTATAAAGAATCCGACGTTTTTTCAGCACCTTCCGAGCCACGGTATGCCAGGTATACCTCGGTGCAAAATCTTACTTATTGGTAGCATATGCTTAGAATACTTCTCACGAAACCGAAGTCACCATATTATGTTTCCCTATAAATTTTGAGGAGATCCCTCGATTACTTCTGGATCCTTCATCAAATCACCACTTTTGCGAAGATAATACCAAATTCGGATGATACCTCATAGACCAAAAGAAAAATTTTGAAAATCGGTTTACAAACGGCGGAGTAATCGTTGAACATAAAAAACGAACATAACACCTCCTCCATTTTGAAAGTCGGTTAAAATTGTAGCCTATGTATTATTCTGATGTATAAGCTATATTATTGTAAAGTTTCATTAAAATGCGTTCGGTAGTTTTTGCGTGAAAGAGTAACAAACATCCATACATCCACACATCCATACACAACTTTCGCCTTTATAATATTAGTAGGATCAAACATTCTGCTTATGAAGCATGCAAAAATTAATATTAAATATTTAGATATTACAGCGATTTTACCATAAATTTTCTATAATTATAATTGTCTTATTAGAATGATAGCCACACACTAATAACAATATAACAGTTGCCTTTACTGTCCAGATAAAATAAAACTTTAATATTTCATTATTATCATACTTAATTTTTCATTCTTATAAATGTTTTAATACTTATGTCATTCTAATAATACTAAACTGAATACTAAACTTAATGCTAAACTTAATATTTACACTGGCTTAGTAAGCTATTTGTCTTACAATGGAATTTAATAGTAATGACTTTCTTTTAGTAAAAATACTGCAAAAATTTCAGCATTTTTTTGCTCCTTAAATATCTTCCTGCATGTCATTGTCGTTTTCTCTGTCTAGTTGATTTATGTTTCTCTTTAAATCATAATCATTATTATTAGTTGTTCCACCTCATCTCTTTTGATCCTTGTTATTTTATTCTAATTCCAATCTGTTTCACTGTTTCAACTTTGCTAGTCTCTTGACTTGAAAATTGGTTTTTACCGTGACTACATCAATTTTTGCAGCTTTTTCTTCAAATCGAGACATATTGTGTCTAATTTCAAAAACCTACGTTTTAGGGTCAATTCAGACCGCAACGCGACGAGGCGAGGCGAAGCGCGGCGCGGCATGTATGGATTTGACAGATTTCAATTGCGTAAGACGTCTTGCAAATCTGTCAAATCCATATTAATTTAGAAATGCATCTACGCGTCGCGTTGCGTTCTGAATCAATCGTTAATTGCACACTATTTAAAGTCACTAAAACATAGAAGTTCTTTTAAAACAACGTCCATTGTATAAAACAATACACCGATAAGTATAGCGCTGTAAAATGCCAGCACTGGCACTCGAGCCCCAAGACTAGACAGGGGCCCTCCACACGGGCGTGAGATGACATTTTAATGAAGCAGGTCACCCGAGCACACTCGTACCAGCTTATAATTACATTGTATGTGAATGTACTACCGTTTGATTGTACGATAAGTCTATGTTTTAAAATTTTTAATTTAAAAGATACCAGTTTATGTTTTTGTGGTTTTGCCCCATTTACAAAATGTGGAGTTTTGTTCAATATTAGTAATATTATATATTATATCGTGTCTGCTTGCGCCTCCTTAACTGATTTTGGTTTAATCTGGTGTTGATTTTTGAGTCTCAGGTGTCGCACGACAAAGAATAATTTTGGTGCAACCAAGTTGCGGGCAGAATCTAGACAAAATAAATTTATTCGTCTATGTCAAAAATCTGAAAAGAGTCACTGTCTAAGTTCATATTTGGTTTCGCCAAAAACAATAAAAGGGCAGATTTGTTTACTTATCTTTATATTTTGTTTTAACCCTTTTCCCTTTTAAACAGAGAGAATGGGTAGCCATAAAAGGAACTGAAACCAAAGATCTATTACCATTAAATTCTCATTTATCTTCATTCTACTCGGCTACTAAAACCGCACCTGCAAACGTTTCTACGGCTACGATTTTGTTTGTATTTTTAAATAGCAATTTAAATCCCACTGTTTTCATTTATTCTTAACTAAGCTAAAATTTATTGCGAAAATATTAGCAATGTAAAGTTGTATGGAATTATTAGAGTGTTTTGCTGAGCTGGAATGAACTTTATCGTGATAGAGTAAGGTTTAATTTCGAGGGATGGAAGGTTTTTGGTAAGTTGTGGCGGATTTCCGCCGTGGGAGGCCGCGATCTTCCGCTTCAAGATCGATGGGTGAATTAATTAAAGGACTTGCTGCAATAGATATCATCATCAGACGTCGATAGGATTGGTATTTGGTAGAGACAAAAAAGGTCAAGGTGCCCGCTTACGTTCTATTAGGGTTAATTCAGACCGCCACGCGACGCATAGATGCATTTCTAAATTAGTATGGATTTGACAGATTCGCAAGACGTCTCACGCTGATGACATCTGTCAAATCCATACAAATTTAGGTCGCGTCGCGTCGCGCCTCGCCTCGTCACGTTGCGGTCTGAATTGACCCTTAGACTGCTAAAACAATCGATTTTGACGATTGACATTATATTATGACCGGACACTGGAGCATCAACGCTCACGTCACTTTGTCTTGTGCCGCGAAACCATAAAGTTAATATAGGTACCTAGCGGAATAGAGAAACAATCTCGTGCTGTCAAACGAAGCCGAAATTGGTATACGTATGTGTATACGTACACATATTTGTATTCATGTTCAATCATGCTTGTGTAAGAGTTTACACAAGCATGATTGAACATGAATTCTATAAGATTAAATTGTCAACGTGCCGATAAGTGCCGACTGGACGTCAAAAAAAGACTTCTGCTGTAATGTATGACACATCTCTTTTTACCACGCAGTGTTACTGATAGTGACATCTCGCTTACTCAGGCCTTTGTTTCTCTATTCCGCTAGGTAAATTATAAACTTTATGGGCGAAACACAATATGTGGTCTGTGGAGTACCTAACATCACAGACGATTTCGATTTATACATTATTGGTTGTGTGGTGCTTAAGGTGACGCTGCGTTAAAGTAAAAAACCGTGTTGGATATGTTTTAGATTGCTTGTTTTCTCCATCCCTTGTTTTCTATGAGAGGCCGGGCCGGCCTCTCATGAAAACAAGAGATGATGGTGGTCTAACGCAATTTAACTATTTTCAATTATTTGCTTTCGGTATATTGCTAGTAATCTCAATATTTTCCATTTTATTATAGTTTTCATATGTCAAAAAAAATACAGCAAAGCGTTTCCATTCCAGCCAACGTATTTCCACGATATTTCGGTGACCCGTTTTAGAGGGCTTTAAAACCCTATGTATATTGATGGGAAAGTTAAAAGGTCGTAAAGGTTGACCAGCTGTCCGCTAACACCCGCGTTCAGCGAATAAGCTTTTGTTTGATTTGCTGATGGATATTACAAAAGGTTTAGACCATAAAAACGTACATAAAACCAGCTATTCTATGTGCACATATTATGTAGAATAGGGAGTTTATATGGTTTATATGGATATCATGAACTAATGTTTTTTGAATCTCAGGCGTTCTAAAGCAAAACAGCTTGCAAATATAATAAAGAGCAACTATTAGGATTAAATAGTAGTTTACTAGAAAGATTAAATAAGATAGCAACAAGCTCTGACACCGTTAGGGGGACAAGGAATGAAAAAAAAACTTTAATGCTAAGTACTCACATGCGGTTTTGCTCGATGGTTTTACTTCAAACCGAGTAGTAATTACTGTGTGGACCGCAAAACTCACAGCTCGAAGGCTCGCATCGAGCCGGCTTGATGGAATTAAATATATCGATTTAGAATAAAACTATCGAGCAATGCTGAATGTGTGGACGAAATCCCGAGCCGCGGGTTTTGCTCGACGTTATTGCTCGATCGAGCAAATCCGTATGTGAGTACTTAGCATAAGGATTTTAAAAACCTACTTATCCTACAATTGTCATGATTTCTGACTTCCTCTATCTTCAAAATGATCTAACCAAGTAACAACTAACAAGACGTACAAAATATAAATGAAACAGGAAACACACTAATTTCCCGAGTAAACCAAATTAACTAAATCTATCTTAGCCCCTGGGTGATCACTCTACGCTGCGTGCAGTACACCTACATAATCATCCAATATTCAAAAGCCTAATTGCCAACATTGGGCAGATAAATAAAAGCTAAGCCGTTAATGACAACAATTTACTCACATGTTTCTGTAGAGATCTTAGGTATAAGAAAAGGAAAAGGTTAAAAGTAAGTATTTTATAATTTTCTTTTCTGTTTTTTTTTAAATGAAAAAAGGGGGCAAACGAGCAAACGGGTCACCTGATGGAAATAAACTTCCGTCGCCCATGGACACGCGCAGCATCAGAAGCAACCTGCAATGCGCAGGTGCGTTGCCGGCCTTTTAAGAGGGAATAGGGTAATAGGGGAGGGTAGGGAAGGGAAGGGAATAGGTGAGGGTCGTCAAGGGAATAGGGTAGGGGATTGGGCCTCCGGTAAACTCACTCACTCGATGAAACACAGCACAAGCGCTGTTTCACGCCGATTTTCATGAACGTGGTATTTCTCAGGTCGATCCGGCCCGTTCGTGCCAAAGCATGGCTCTCCCACGTCTATCCCACGTCTCCCACGTCTGTTTTTTTGCCAAGTTTTTGGGAAATGATGCACCATGCTGCATGCAGCTTTCATAGTGTACCAGGCGCGGTCGCAGCCTGAAATTTTGGAGGGGGTCACTCACTATACTATTTTTTTTTATTATTGGGCAATATTTTGAAATTTCCTTTTATTATTGGGCAATATTTTGAAATTTTTCAATTTGACCTTAGATTGGGGGGGGGGTCATGTCCCCTGTGACCCCCCCCCTTCGGACCGTGCCTGTAGTGTACATGTCTAGTATAATTGTGCCGGTAGCTACAAAAAATGTGCAAGGAACTACAAAAGGTATGCACGTAACTAAGAGAGCTGTACACTGTACAGCTGACTACGATAACTGAACGTGTCCACGAAAACTGTGCAGGTAGCTGCGAGAACTCTAAAGGCCTCTACAAAAACTTTGCTTGAATTGGACGACTATTTAACTTAAAATTATTATTTACACTAATTAGCTTACTATTAAATCTGATAAGTAATGGATTGTAACGTGTAATGTAATTCACCGTGTAATGTAACACGAATTCTACGTGTGGACGGCACTACGAGCATTACATGTAACGCTCGGGGTTTATCCATCGGCTGTCGGTTTTCGCGCGAGCACAAAGGCTCGTTTGGACAATTGGCTTTGAGTTCGTGTGCCGTCCACACTGTTGACGCTAAATTACACGTAATCTTACATTACACGTTACACTCGTCTGGTCCCGGCTTAAAAGTAAAGCAATCATTACCTTTCTGAGTTCGGCCGTCTTTAAGCCAACGTAAAGAAAATATACGGGGGTTGACAAAAACTATCCCAGAACGTGCGATCCGTCACCGATTCCCTGTTATCAATCGTGGGACCCCCATCCCAGTTTATTTATGTGGGTGTTCCGATAGCCTGGAAATGAAAGAGATAAGGGTGGTGTTATCTGTTCGATATTGTCAAGGTCAATTGTTTGGAGCGATTGTTTAGAAGTGGGTCGTAAAAATAGCTGTGATGTGGCGATAAAATTCCTTATAATGTTAGATGTTCTCTGCAACTTAACTGTTCAGAAACTGTATGTTTTTCTGGACACTGTATAATTTTAGGATAAAAAAGTTGCTAGTTCAGACTAAAGATTAGCACTGTTTCTCTTCTCTAAATAGTATAAAACAAAGTCGCTTTCCGCTGTCTGTATGTGTGTATGTATGCTTAGATCTTTAAAACTACTCAACGGATTTTGATGCGGTTTTTTTTAATAGATTGAGTGTTTCAAGAGGAAGGTTTATATGTATAACATATGCATAATATGGTAGAGAAACACTGATAATTTTAGAGGTTTCTAATGTTATGTCGTAAATAAATTCATTTTTTTGCGTTTATATTGCAAACGCTGGCTAAACCCTACGAGATAGATCAAAATAATGTACTACAGTATTGTACACCTTAATTAGGTAAACAAAAAAGTCCGCGATGGTATATGTCTATTTCTTAGGGATAACTCACAATAGCCATTTTTGTTCTTTACTTTTTACGAAAAATAATGGCTTATTTACGAAGCGATTTTAACAATTTACAACATTAACCCTTATCCAAATAAACATGTTTGGAAGCTAAGACATTAAATGTAGATTATAATTGTCTTTTACACTATACAATTTCGATCAATACTTTAGAAGTTTTCAAACGTATAAACTTACGCGGAATCAAAAAATATGTCGCGCGGCGGCGGCCGAGGGACATAGCGGTTACGGCAGAACCGGCCGGGGGCTCTCATAAGCTTCGGGCTTATGTTATTGTAGTAGATAGTGTATTTCGTCTTTGTTTGGTTGTGCAGACGGTAACGCAGAGGAGCAACCACAGCGCTTTCTTTCAGATATTCATTGTTTCTGGTTCTTTGGTTTCTGAATTGTCGATAAAAATATATTTGACTTGCGTTAGAAAAACGGACTTTTGTTTTTGCTTTGCGATTGGGTTATTTGTTGCTTAGGTCGTAGTACAGTGAATGCCAAAAGAGCACGTTCAGCAAGAGATGAAGAATCGTCAACGGAACGTGAGACTCGCCTCAGCCAGAATAGTGATAGAAATCGGATACAGAGAGAAAGAGAATCGTCTGTAGAGCGTGAGGCTCGCCTCAGTCGGAAAAATGATAGAATTCGGATACAGAGAGAAAGAGAATCGTCTGTAGAGCGTGAGGCTCGCCTCAGTCGGAAAAATGATAGAATTCGGATACAGAGAGAAAGAGAATCATCTGTAGAGCGTGAGGCTCGCCTCAGCCAGAATAGTGATAGAAATCGAATACAGAGAGCAAGAAAATCATCCGCACAGACACATAGCAACACCGAACAAAACGAACAACCAAACAGCCACAGACCCGAGAGAGTAACTAATTCATGGGTAAATAAAGAAAATTCTGCCAATTTTTGCGAAACTTTTATCGTTTACGCAGCACAATAGGAAAAATCACCCGATTTTGAAACATTCTTCATTGGTGCTCCGCTTCTATTGGTCTTAGCGTGATAATATATTATAGGCTACATCCTACTAATATTATAAAGGCGAAAGTTTGTTTGGATGTATGGATGTGTGGATGTATGGATGTTTGTTACTCTTTCACGCAAAAACTATTGAACGGATTTTAATGAAACTTTACAATAATATGGCTTATACATCAGAATAACACATAGGCTACAATTTTAACCGACTTTCAAAATGGGGGAGGTGTTATGTTCGTTTTCTTATATTCAACGATTACTCCGCCGTATGTTACCCGATTTTTATATTCACAAAAGTGGTGATCTGATGAAGGATCCATAAGTAATCGAGGGAACTCCTCAAAACTTATAGGGAAACGTGTGGTGACTTCGGTTACGTGAGAAGTATTCTAAGCATATGCTACCAACAAGTAAGATTTTGCACCGAGATATACCTGGTATACCGTGGTTCGGAAGGTGCTGAGAGAACTCTTGATTCTTTATAGATACAAGTTTGGGAGTTTCGGCGTTGTTTTAAGAACAGGAACCATATGCTACTATGCAAATTACATTCATCATCATCATCATCATCATCATCATCATCACTACCATATTATACCATTTCATAGTCTTTTAGATCGAGACTCGAGTTTGTCAAGCGATAATTAAAAAAATTCTTTATTTTATGTCTAAAAATAGTTTGACGACCTCTGTGGCTCAGTGGTGAGCGCGTTGGTAGCTCAAGCCGGAGGTTGCGGGTTCAAATCCCGCCGACGGAACAAAAAGTTTTCAAAGTTCCTGGGTCATGGATGTGTATTAAATATGTGTATCATATAATAAAAATCTTAAATATATGTATAGTATAAAAGTATTAAATATATTTCCGTTGTCTGGTACCTGTAACACAAGTCCATCAGGTACTTACTAATATAACAACATTGAAGAGTATGTTTGCTTGAACGCGTCAATCTCAGGAACTACAGGTCCGATTTAAAAACTTATCTCAGTGTTAGATTGATCATTTATCGAGTAAGACTATAGGCTATATTATATAATATATTATCACGCTAAGACTAATACGACCGAAGAAACTCAGGAAAATGCGGGAAAAACGGGGAAAATATTTTTTTATGGGAAAATGTACGGTTTCTGTAAAATTCCTAATTTACGCGGGCGAAGCCGCGCGGGACATCTAGTATATAATATGATGTAGATAAAATATATTATAGATAAGAAGAAATAACTGCAGAACTGCCCCCCTAGACAAGTGGCAAAACGCTAACGCTAACGTTAGCGCTAACGCTAAAAAATGTATGCGATTTGACATAAGTCATCACTTCGCTAGCGAATACTAATGTCAAATCCATACATTTTCTAGCGTTAGCGTTAGCGCTAGCGTTAGCGTTTTGCCACTTGTCTACGGGGGCTGATTAGATTAACTCAGGCTATAGTTCAGTCTCAGCCTGAGTTAATCTAATCAAAATTTGTTCTGCAGTTATTGTTTAAAAAAGAAGCAAACATAAACACAAACTTGAGTCTTTATGAAATTAGTGGGATGTGGTAATATAAAATAACTTATTTGAAAAAGAATGCTGTCGATTTTAGTATTATCTTGGTTGATCACTAAGGTACTGCTACATCACTTACTAAATGGCAAATAGCTTATATCCGGTGGTCGAGTCTCTTTCGCTCAATACAAAGTAAGCAGAGACAAAATTCCTCCTAAGCTATTCATCTCTTATGAGGTATTTACGAAATACGCCTAAAGTATCTGAAATTTAAGGAGACTGCAGATATAATAGCCTGTATGCACAATATTATGACTAACACAGTAGATCAACTTCATCTCGGCCACCGAAATCCGGTGCCCGCATACTCTAGTATTAGTGTTTTGATCCCATACTATCTAGTTATAATACATAATATTAGCTCGTCTGTCAAGCGCCCAAAACGGGTGTCTTACTCTAAGGGCCTTATCACACTGGCGATTAGCGAGCAATTTGAAAGCGACGCGACTGCGCAGCGCACACGCCGCGATGACGCCGCGATTGCGCGGCGTGCACGCAGCTTGCCTTCGGCGTTTTGGACACTCAGCAGCAAAATGGATTCTGACGTCACTCCCTAGACGAGTCTACTATATATAATAATAATCTGTGTAGACGAGTGTACAAAATGGCGTCCACGCCACGCCGCGACGACGCTGCGCTGTCGCGACGTACACGCCGCGCAGTCGCAGCGTGTGCGCTGCGCATTCGCGTCGCTTTCAAATCGCTCGCTAATCGCCAGTGTGATAAGGCACTAAGAGTATTCAGAAGTATTTTCGAAAATGGTTTGACAGTTCGTGACAGATGAAAGGATATTGCGACATAAGTGAGAATTTTAATGTGACATGAACATATTATCTTTGTGTGCGTGAATTTGATTTTATGTCTGAGTTACTCTACTGTATAATTTTATACTGTGCAATTTGAGATTTCGTTACGAATGCTTACGTAACACCCTCGGAGTTATCAGGGCTCAGATCTCTCAATAAAAGGTTTTCGCGACACTCATCCTACGGAATGGGGCCAATCCTACGGAATAGGGCCAATTTGGAAACGTATGATAAGATTTTTATAATGCGATTTGACTAGTATGGGAAGTAGTTATACTAAATTACTTACGATTTGTGTGAAATGTTCTTTCTTTGGGTGAATGTTGGGCACTTGGAACAGAGAGATTGTGGAAAATGCAATTTTGTTTAGTGGGAAGTACTACATACATACACGTCGTGCCCAATGTCGCAGACAATACGTGTTTAGTGTTAGTGTTAGTTTTAGTATAATTGTATGTATGTTAGTCTATAAGGTTTTTGTAATATGGGCCAAGATGCCTGAATTAAATAAGTAAATAAAAAAAATATATAAAATTATAGTATGTTTCGAAAACACTCGTGACAAAAGTATAAGTGATAATACTAGCTGATACTAGTGTGTATATTGTGTCCCTTGTCCCATTGAACTCTAGATGAGTTCACTTAGAGTAGCAACGCTGCAAGAGTCACTTTTGACTTCTATGTCATACCTATTTCTCTATGAGAAACGCCCCAACATCACGAATTTGGTATTTATAAAAAAGTAATGCCTTAAAAATAAAGCAACTTTTTTCTTGTCATACCTATTTCTTTATGGGAAACGCCCCAACATCATGAATTAGGTATTTATAAAAAAAGTAACGCCTTAAAAATAACACAACTTTTTTATGATAGCTTATAACTCTTATAAGTTTTATGTAGACGATCAAAAAATTAAACCCCTGTGGGATATGTGTGGTGGCCAAAGGAAGATCTTCCGACCGAGCGAGGTGTTGTGCTCGGTCAGGCCGAAGCCCACGTGATACATCTCAGCTGTCGTATATATACTGACGCGCTCCGAAAACTTCGATAGCGCGATGCAGAAATGTTAGGCGAATTGTGGGTACCGCCACATCACTCCCCCCCGAAGACTGGAGGTCGAATCTTGAAGTCTTGTCGCTTGAGTCGCCAATGCCAGTGAGTTCCAGTGAGTCGGAACTGTTGCAGTGAGTCCCAGTGCGTCGGAACTGTAAGCTGCTGCACGGGATCCAGTGAGTCGGATAAGCTGCCGTGCGGGGCCGATGCTACGTGCTGACCAGGAGAGATGTGCTCTGCTTGCTGACCGGTCGGTGTAGTGAGAAAGCCCGATGATGCCGATGCGGAGTCGCCCAGGCCGCGGCACATTGCGGCTAGTGGACGAGGTACCCGATGAGGCGATGCTGGCTGGCGCGGTGCGGAGGGGCGGGGAGTGATGATAATGAAGGAGGCGTGTTCTGTCGAGGGTCACCAATGTGGGATATGTGTGGTGGCCAAAGGAAGATCTTCCGACCGAGCGAGGTGTTGTGCTCGGTCAGGCCGAAGCCCACGTGATACATCTCAGCTGTCGTATATATACTGACGCGCTCCGAAAACTTCGATAGCGCGATGCAGAAATGTTAGGCGAATTGTGGGTACCGCCACACCCCAAAAGGATATTGAAATCATCCTCACTTACCACTTTGAAAAGATAAATCCTAGTAAGATTCTACATTCAATCTATAGCATTCAGAGTGATAAATTGGAATCCATAGCCTTGACTATCGCCTGTCGCCTACCGCTGAAATGTGAGGACTTTCTTGTCTTTTTGTGAGATTTATTTAAGGACGAATAAAAAAAATGCGAAAGTTAAGGTTTTTCCTGTTTACTACAACTTTTATCTTAAAAAAATTATAGGTAATATTTTTTGTAGGTTTGATATTAGAGAAGCAGGATCTACTCCTGTGTCACTGAAAACTAGACTAATCTTTTCGATGTAGTTAACATCCATATCAGCATAATATTTTATTTTTCTGTCTGTCTGTTGCTTATGTACTCAGCGGTTTACTGCTCTACTGATTTGGGTGGAGTGAAAATTTTGTGTTACTGTAAATCAAAGAAAAGAACAAAGAATAGTTTTATTATGAGGAAAAAATCATGGCTACTGTGAGAGAAAAAATTAAACGAACATTATTCATAGCTGTTATTATACAAGATGACAACATTATTATACAAGATGACAACATATTAATATGATAATACAAGACAATAATAAACAAGATGACAACATATTATTATTATACAAGATATTATTATATTAGACGTAGCCCGCAACTCCGTTGCGCCATAATTCGTTTATCGCGTGGGGACCGTACATTTTTTCCGGATAAAAAGAAGGTGTCTTTGTAATTGTGTGCTTTTACAGGACTCAAAGTATCTCTAAGTATCTAAATTTTAGCAGAATCAGTTCAGCGGCTTGGCCATGAAGAGGTAATAGACAGACAGACGCACTTTCGCATTTATAATATTCGTATGGATCTGGACTTTATCGTGTACTGAAGTGGTTACGGAGAATACTCAATTAAGTTATGTTAAAGTGTTAGTCCAAGAGCTCTCCAGTTGGCTGGCCAGCGAGGTCACCTAGAAGTTTGTTCTGCAATTGAAAACGTTAGTGGTACAAGTGGGTAACTAACAATTTGAAAATGTTCGTTTTTTTTCATGAATTTTCGGTTTCAGGTCCGGGAAAATAATTTGAAATTATTAAAATGCTTGTGCTTGGTGTCTTAATTGTCCCTAATTAGTTAACCACGACTGTATATAATATAATATGAGTGAGATGACGAATTAGGTAAGTTATGACAAAGTTTTTTTTAATTGTTGGGGAAGAAATGAGCATAGCTATTATGTTGTAAAATTTTAGTTATCCACTCCATCCGATTACGTCTTCAATTGTGAATTTGTAACTCGGAGAATTCGATAACCTCAATTCCTTACCTGGACTTAGATAGTTCTAGAACTATTATAAGTTATAACTTCCATCGTAAATTGAAGTTGAGTTCTTTGTTAATTTGGGGAATCAGAAACTGAAAATCGATGGTTTTGATGTTATTTTGATTTTAAATCAGTCAACATTATTGCGTTGGCATTTTGGGTTGATTTAAAAAAGCCGCAAAAACTAAAATGTTTATCTATGATTTCAAAATTTGCAGTTGCTAGTAAGATCATGATATTAACAGGCTTTTATAAGGGCTGTATATAATATATTGTATTATATTATGTAAATAAATGTTTGAGCACATTTCTTAATGTCTCCAGTAGTCTAATTAATTCGAAACTTTGCATACGTATTAGGAATCAATGAAAATGCAATAATTTGTTATAATTAAAAAATAATTTAAAGAAAACGTGTATTTTACCTATTATTTTTATTTAAAAGTAACAGATTGATAATTTTCATAATAAAAACGAACCTTGTAGATTGTAATATTATCTCTGATAGTACATACCAATAAATGAATTAACAATACATACATACAACGGTTTGCGGTAACAAGTCAATCAGGATCAAGTTTTATTACGGGTACGTCCTAATTGATAGTCGGGGTAGAGTATGGCCACTAAACCGGCGGGCGGGCTATTCTATAAAGGTTTTTCGATCCTCGTGCCACGCGACCGCGACCGACAAAAATTCACTTTATTCTACGCCACTACAAAACAGTGGCGACTGGCGGACCAATCATTTAGGTAGAAATAATAAAACATGTTGCCTAGTCTCACGTCTAGTGAAACATTATAAAGACGTGGTACTTTTACGTCTTTTTAATGATTCAAATCGTCCAGCAGAATATATATTTTTTCTAATTATAATGGGGATTGTCATTTTTTTTTAATTTTGCTCATTACAAAAACAATTCGAGGAATAAGGTCAGTGATCGTTTTTCTGTATATAAACGAAAAAAATACCCATTAGTTAGTTATATTTTTGAACAAATATGTTTAACCTTTGTTTGACCTTCAATGGCGTTAAATTAGCAATAAATTCGACCAACATTACGTTTCAAACTTTTGGTAAGCTTCTCGTATCAGCTTTCACATAATGAGAATTTGCATTTGACGAACCAGCCATTATAAATAAGATTGAAAGGAAAAAACATACTGCAGAGGTCAATTATTGGCCGCCGATGATGACGTCAGAGCGAAACTTTAAAAATTTATTGAGAAAAAACTAGCCAATGAATTTAAAAATAATTTAATTTATATTCTTAAAATACCCTATTTTAACGAAAAAAAAATATAAAAAGTACATTTGTGATTTTTTTTGGACAATGCCCATTCGTAGAATAAAAGTAGAGGGAACTTAAGTCTGGTTATTGACAAATGTTTATCTGTAATAATATAATTATTGTTGATTGGTTTACCGCAAACCAATTAAACGCGCTAGTGAAAAGATTAACTTCAGTTAGTTTTCCTTGAGAATATATTTTACTCAGAAAATCATTGCCTAATAATTTAAAAACACTATAATAACTTAAAAAAATATTCTTTATTTTACATAGTGTGTGGAATAAAGCTGCGTTTCCACCGGGTCGGAATCGAAGCGTACAGTGTGGACGAAGCGTTGTGATGTTTAATAATAATTTGTCAGGCGCAGAAATGACATCTGCCGGAGTCGTGGTGTAGGCTCACTCGATCGCGCGGCCCGCCCACGGCGCATAGTGGAGTACCGCCGAGTTTTTAGTGGGTACTGCGCACACCACCATCTTCGGACTCAGCAGAGATCTACATATTTGCAGAGGACCCTCATTCATAATTAATTGTTCGGCGTGCATCCGTTGTCTGATTGCCATAACACAAGTTTTTACTTAGCATGGGATTAGACGACGTGATGTATGCGACTTAGTTCTTATACTATTGTATATTATTGTATGCTTAATAAAGAATTTGAATTTGAATTCTCCGCAAGATGCTTAAAAGCATTTTCTCGGTGCAAAAAAAAGGCGCCGAAATGACATTCCAGTGCACGCAGTACCAAAAATATTAATACAAAGCAACGAATCCGTCCGCTGCGTACGCTCCGATTCCTTTAACCGCCATTTTAGTGCATGTACGGTCAGTATTTCAGTTCGTTACACCGCATCATATCCGTGTCAGTGTCACGCACGTTGTGGGAACAGTAACGACGTGGTCAGACTTCGCAACGTGATCTAATTATACATATAACATAGAGACGTACAAAGGATGTGGCACTTTAATCTCATGACATGGATGGCCAACTAACTATTTTTTTTTGCATAAATGAAGGCTTTACGGAAAAATTATTTGAAATAAAAAATGTGGGTTCTAATCTATAATAATAATAGCTCCCACACCGGTTTCGGTGACGGTGGCCGGTTTTATTGAAACCAGGCCAGCTACGCGGGAGTAATTTATAGTGCCCTAGTGTGTGCGCCGTACACAAGAGCACTCTCTATTCCTTTACTCTCATAACCCAGTGAGACGGAAGACCGACACGACCGGCGAGAGATCATGTGCAGGACCGACTTTTTACATGCCCATCCGACGCATGGATTATCTTAATTGTCAGACAATCAGGTGATTAGCCTGTATTGTCCTAACCAAACTTGGAAATAACATGTTTCCAACGCGGGAATCGAACCCACGACCTCCGAGTTAAGAGCCGCGCTCTATACCACTAGACCACGAAGGCGTGTTAAATTACACCTCTGTTCTATCTGTTCTATCTGTAGCAAGATGATGAAAAAGGCAACTTACAAAGTTTGTTCAAAATTTTCGGGAAAAATGAGTAATTGCTCTTAAGTTGTAAAATGTTAGTTACCCGGTTCGTCCACTTTTTTTGCAATCCTTGTAACTTACCTACTTCATCATCTGGTTAATATATTATCTGGCTGTACAAAAAAATCCACATTTTTTATCAAAAATTTTCCCGGCCCTCAAGGCCCCATTTATGCAAAAAAATATAATATATATTTTCAAAAATATGTTAATTCACTTCATCCACTTGCGACTTCAATTATATATGTTTTTTAATAAAGGGGCAAACGAGCAAACGGGTCACCTGATGGAAACCAACTACAGTCGCCCACGGACACTCGCAACATCAGAAGACCTGCAGATGCGTTGCCGGCCTACTTAGATGCCGTTACAGGTCGAGTGTTTTCGCTCGAATCTCGATAGCTAGCTAATAGATTAAGTCTTGAATGGGAGATAGCTGTTAAGCTACCCGTATTTTAACTTGAAAAATTCGTTAAGAAACCCAATTAAAATAAAATCACATAAAGCAAAATACCCGCAGCCGTTTATGACAAATCGATACCTAAAAAACAAAAACTCCCAAATAGTTAGAATTCTAACGATAAAAGCAACATCGAATCCAGTAATTTGCAGTAACTCTAATTTTGTTCACTGCAAAAAATCCGACTGGAGCACGTACAGATTGGATTTCATTAACGAACAAACGGACAGGAATCTAGACTGGAATTGATTCTGTCGCGTGCGTTGTTTAATTCGATTTGCTAACATCGGCTCTGTTTAGCCAACTATGACAGAGGGGTACTGATTTTGATTGTATAGTGTATACTGTTTACTTTTACTAGTCTTTTATATAAAAATGGATTTTCAAATGTGTTAGTCGCGCTAGAACTCGAAAACGGCTGAACGTCTTTATTTGTGTCACTTTTTCAATTTGCTTGACAAAGAGTACCTAGTAGATCTTCTTTAGTTGGTCCTATAGTTTATACAAGTGATAATGCTTTCGGGTCAAGACTCAAGATGTTGATAGGTTAATATTTATATAATTTAACAATATTTATATAATTTAATAACATTGTCCTACCAAAAGCACAATCCATATTTTAGGACTCCTTTTCTCTGTTATAACTACCACTTTCTAGAATTTTCGCAGAGAGAATTGTTGTTCGTCTTATCAAAATTAAGCTATTCACGAAAAATTTGCTCGATAGTAATCAAATGAATAAAATGTTCTTGGGAACCCGGACTAAAAGTATTATCACTAAGTTGTGTTATGCCCTGTAATACACTAGTCACTACTCAGTGCCTGGCCGTGGCGAAAAAAAATGTATTACCTACAT
Source organism: Aricia agestis (assembly GCF_905147365.1). Classification (NCBI taxonomy): domain Eukaryota; kingdom Metazoa; phylum Arthropoda; class Insecta; order Lepidoptera; family Lycaenidae; genus Aricia; species Aricia agestis. Next base: position 2,166,184 of record NC_056417.1, read on the forward strand.
CACACAATATATATAAAAAAAACTTTAAACTTTTTTTTGGTACGAAACTGACCAATTACTAATACCAGTAGTCTTCGATCAAATATTCTGCCAGTAGTACATAAACTTATTGTTACTGCGTGTAATAGGTATGTTCCACTTGGTTCCCACAGATTCGATCCACGTTTGCGCTATAAATTCCATATAATATTGGAAAAGATTAAACTGTTCGATTCTCTGAGCTTTAACTATTTTACTTGAAATTGGAATGGCGTTTAAAGAAATTCTAGAAGATTACAAAATTTCTGCAATTTGAAGAAAGTTTCTGCAAATGTTTTTATTATTAAAAAACTGCATTTCTGATACGTCTTAGAGAAACATAAGATTATTTGGATCTACGTATTTTAGTACCTACTCTCCTTATAATATCACCTTATCTCTCTACAATAAAATAAGATATTTTTCCCAGAAACAGGTTATTTGTTAAAATCACGGTTACGTACGGTCAAAGCACTCTTTTGTGTTTAATCGGATCATAACCCGTGAATATGAGCCTACAATAATTATTATTCAACGACTAATATTTTTACCTAGTTGACTACGGAACCCTAAAAAATCACTCTTAAGCATGACTAGATTCTCAGTACCAAATACTTTATACATATTTCCATATTAGGTTTGGTGACTCGTAACATTTTTTATCTATTCTATATATATAAAACTCAAAGGTGACTGACTGATTGACATAGTGATCTATCAACGCACAGCCCAAACCACTGGATGGATCAGGCTGAAATTTGGCATGCAGGTAGATGTTATGACGCAGGCATCCGCTAAGAAAGGATTTTGATAAATTCCAACTCCAATGGGTTAAAATAGGGGATGAAAATTTGTATAAGTATAATAATCTTTCATAACGCGAGCGACGCCGCGGGCAAAAGCTCGTATTTTATAAAATGTTATATGAGATACTTTGAGTCCCAGGAAAGGATATAGGATACTTTATATCGCGGCAGAATTTACGGTTTCGGTGCAATAAACAGATTTTGGCGCAACAGAGTTGCAGGCGTCATTTAGTTGTAGTAATATTTCTAAGAATCAAACGGGTTAATTATTATACCATAATGAAATTGCAATAATCTCCTAAAGTTGCTTGAAAGTCAGTAAAACGTAAACAGTAAAGCAAACGCCAAAATTCTCTTCATATTCTAGAAGGCAAATAACAAAGTGGCCGATTACAGCAAAACCATCCATTAAAATAAGTAGACACGCTTAAATTCAAATAATGTTTCGAGTAACATAATATTATTTTAGGCTTGTTTTGCCACTTAGCGTTTTGGGATACGCGCAGACGAGCGACCAACTGTCGCGATTCAGTTTCAGTTTGTGCGACTTTTGTAGCTTCTTGCCTGGAAGAAGTAAGATTAGCATGACATTGGATTTCAAAACTGTAGCAGTAACTAGTTCGATACTTTTTGATACACTTTATTAAGTTCATCTTGTAGTGACGATTAATTCTTGCACACTGCACTTTAAACGTCTCTGAACTCCTGCCACTCATCTTCTAAGTCCTTTGGTTTAGTTCGGTCATCGCATTTCTTTTCAGTTAATTTCCCCCTATTCCCTTCCCTACCCTCCCCTATTCCCTCTTAAAAGGACGGGTACGCACCTGCAGCTCTTCTGATACTGCAAGTGTCCATGGGCGACGGAAGTTGCTTTCCATCAGGTAGCCCGTTTGCTCGTTTGCCTCCTAATTTCATAAAAAAGCCTTTAATTATTAAAAATATTCTGATTTGTGAAAACGCTAATGTCAAACACCGCAACATAAAATTTATCGCCCGTTTGCACCAAGTTTAATGCGAGAATAGCGTTTCTGTTTACCCGTTACTTAACCGCAGATTTCAGACGCTATGTTTTACCGTTCGAGTGGATTAAACTCAACTCAATTTGAGAATTTCCCTATTTTTAGTTGAGTTATTATTATACAGGAGCTTAGACGAATTTACATGCTGAAATGTATTTCGAATAGTTTTTTTAAACTTTATTACTTATCAGTTTTAATCAATAGAAACAAATAAAATTTAATTTATAAGATATTGTGTCTACTATCTAGGTGAAGTTCAGGCAAATTGTATTATAATATCAATTGAATTAAACTGATCCAATATTGTTCACGGTTCAACAATATGCATGTTGTGGAACTCGTAACAACATTGGTTCAGTTCATTTCATCTAGGGCATAAGTTCTCAACGTGGGAGATAACGCCCGCCTGTGGGCGTTTGAGACTTTCGGGAGAGGGGAGGGGGGGGAGGGGGCAGTAGTAAAATTATCACGACTTTGCACTACTGTGTCAAAGACCCAGAGAAAATTAGGGGGCATTGAGATGGCGCAGATGGGGCGTGGGTAGATTAAAAAATATAGTCTATAAAGGCAAAAAATACACGCTTATCACGTAATTATAAATTAAAAATTAATATCGTTTAATTTTTGTTATTGTACGTGTTAAACACACACGCGTTAAAAATGATTACAATACTTACCGTATTGTAATCATTTTTAACACGTGTGCACGTATTATACATGCAAAATATTGCTCAATATAACTAAGCATGCCTTTTAATTACTCCCATTAGAACATTGTTCTTTCATTCTTCATTTTAAACTCAGAAATAGGATAGGGGTAATATACGTACTCGTAGGTATCTTACGACTAAGTTTGCCTAAGCGGTGAGTGGAGCACCATGGGGTTTTAGTGGGTAGTTCCTCGGAGAGTCCCACATACCCCGGCCGATGTTCCCAATCCGCCGAGGATGCGTAACGCATTTCCCCATGTAAAAAAAAAGGTATCATACGACTATAATATAATATCTTACGTTTAAATAATATAATCGTGGCAATAGCTGTTTTAAACTCGCAACAGATGGTAAGTAAAATTAAGATGAGGCTAGAGAAAAAAACATAATATTCTCAAAGTGGGCGGTGAGCAAAATAAGGTTGAGAAACTATGATCTAGGGCTTATGAATGACCATTTGCTTAGCTCTGCAAGTTATGCATTTCTATCCGTTTTGTTTTAATTATAACAATTTTAATCAAGAGACGATTATGACATTAATGATATTATTTTCAATGTCCGTTTTTATATCCACACTTAATTAAAATAAACGCACAACAGTACTAAGTAGAACACACTTTCATCGGTGGTCGCTAATAGAATAAGCGCGGGATTGTTCGGCTTCCCGGGATTCGCGGGATCCCCGGGATTGCGCGGGATTCTGCGGGATCTATTTGTTACCTGGCTCCCACTGAAGCAGAGGTACTCAACCTTTTTTATACGGGCCACAAACACGTTTTGGTGTCACCGTCGCGGGCTGCAACCAAAATTTTAAGGTACCGTTCCGATCAACGCGGCTAGCGACCGCGATCGACAATAATTCAAATAAATTGATACTTTATGACATACGCAGTAAGTTAAATTTTTTATTACGCCACTACAAGGCAGCGGCAGTATGGGTCGCTTGACCAATGTCAGTAGAAAATTTAAACTATGTCATAAAGTGGTATTTTATATGAACTTTTGTCGGTCGCGGTTCTTCAAAATAAATGACTTAAAAGTTTAAAAATTATCACGACTTTGCACTACTGTGCCGATGGACGTGAATTTCAAAATAGTTTAACTTACGCCACTGATAAAGTCCCAGCGGGCCGCAGGTTGAGTATAGCTGCACTAAAGCCTGTATTACTATTGCTTCATTTTGAATTTCCCCGGTGATGTGGCCCGGGATGGGACGGGATTTACCCCGGACTAGCCGTGACGTAACATATTGGGTGATTTTCTCTGTCATCATCGGGTCTGATTGTTTGTGAAACTTATTTCACACTTATTATGTCAAAGGATCTAGTTATACTAATATTATAAATGCAAAAATGTATCTGTCTGTCTGTTATCTCTTCAAACTCAAACAGCTGAACCGATACCCAAAGTACAGCTGAAACGATTTAGCTGAAATTTGGTATGGAGATACGTCGAGTACCGGGAGGCACATAGGATCTTTTTATCCCGGAAAAATGTACGGTTGCCGGGCCTCAAACGAATTTTGGCGGAACGGAGTTGTGGGCGTCATCTAGTATTTACATGTTTATTGTCTTTGGAACTATTATAAGGGACCACTCATTTGTGATTGACCATTTTGATCTGCCAAAAAACTGAGGGCTTATAGAAATATAAACATATTTTTATTTCTAATCGTTGATCGTTGATCAAAAATTTTTTTTTTTTTTTTATGAAATAAGGGGGCAAACGAGCAAACGGGTCACCTGATGGAAAGCAACTTCCGTCGCCCATAGACACTCGCAGCATCAGAAGAGCTGCAGGTGCGTTGCCGGCTTTTTAAGAGGGAATAGGGTAATAGGGGAGGGTAGGGATGGGAAGGGAAGGGAATAGGGGCGGGTAGGGAAGGAAACAGGGTAGGGGATTGGGCCTCCGGTAAACTCACTCACTCGGAGAAAACACAGCGCAAGCGCTGTTTCACGCCGGTTTTCTGTGAGAATGTGGTATTTCTCCGGTCGAGCCGGCCCATTCGTGCCGAAGCATGGCTCTCCCACGTATAAATTATGAAATATACATACGTTATGACGTAATCGGTAATATGAAGCCGACTTTCGACTCATGTCAACTCCATACATTTTTATCGGCGATTCTATAAAGAAGCGATAAAGAAAACGTTTTATTTATTAGCTTCCCACTATTAACCAGTTTTCTAAGAAGAGTTTTTTTATGTACGCTTCTTCTTCTTATGTTCTACGTTGTGTGGGTTAAAGTTACCCCGGGGCTTAATATTATTCTCTTAGGCCCACTTGCGCCAGACTGGGTTAACACTCTTAACTCTGAGTTAAATTAAACTTCGAATTTAAATTCACATCATGTCTTGCACCACCAAGAGTTAGGAGTTAACCTCGAGTTAATTTTTTTAATTTTTAACCCACCGATGTCGGAGGGTTAAATCAACTAACTCTGGGTTAGTAATATCAAAACTGAGATTTTTCGGTTATGAGTTATGTAGTTTCTTGTGTTCAGTAATAGGTACCGGTTTTATTATATGTTTAACCATGATAAATGATCAGTGGTTGTTATCTGATGATGATGAAGAAATTATCGAATACGAAGAAGCATTGTAGAACGGACCGATCTGTTTAGGGTCCCGTATTTACTCACAAAGAGACAAAGATTTCCATTGAAGATTTCGCCTAGAAAAAGAAACTGTTCTCTTTTTATTAAATAAAATTGAAAATAATTGCAATATACAAATGAGCATAAAAAGTAATTCCCTACCAAAGTTTAATAATAATATCATTGGATTAGTGCGTCTTTAGTGAACTCCTTTATAAATAAATAGGTAGACTAGATAAACATTGGACACAAGTGTTTCTTCCCAATTTTTATCATTTTCTGCCTTATTTATTTGCAGAAAATATCACAACACGCACGCACAATATGACATAGAACCACGTGTCATTTCAAATCTGACATAAGGAGATAGCCTTATTTAAAATACTGTGGAGCGAGAGAGAGCAGTGCACTTAAATTATTCAGCATTCGCTCTATCATATTTGGCTGGATTTAAAAAGAATGAATGAACATGACATAAGCCCGGGTTAGTTGACTCTGGGATAAATTCTTCTGGTGCAATAAGTAGTATGAGTTAAAAATTAAAAACGTTAACACTGAGTTATTAAACCCCGGGTTATTTATTTAACTCAAAGTTTTGGCGCAAGTGGGCCTTAGAGTTATGAGAATAGCTCCCTTTTCATTGGCGACGGATCGAAATGAATAAGTACAAATCAGTGGCTGCCAAAAATACAAACTCATTTTTATCAATATTTTATCACATTCATCACTAAAATGGTAATGTTTAATGCAAAACTGCGATTTCCACTTAATTAAGCGTCCATTTTAAAATTTAATGGCGTGTCAAAAATAGCAACCCTCGTTATAGCTGTGAAGGGAGTTTGTCCACAGTCGCCATCATCCCGTCACCGACAAAAAATCATTTTTTTTTAAATAAGGGGGCAAACGAGCAAACGGGTCACCTGATGGAAAGCAACTTCCGTCGCCCATGGACACTCGCAGCATCAGAAGAGCTGCAGGTGCGTTGCCGGCCTTTTAAAAGAGAATAGGGTAATAGGGGAGGGTAGGGACGGGAAGGGAAGGGAATAGGGGAGGATAGGGAAGGGAATTGAGCCTCCGGTAAACTCACTCACCCGGCGAAACACAGCGCAAGCGCTGTTTCACGCCGGCTTTCTGTGAGAACGTGGTATTTCTCCGGTCGAGCCGGCCCATTCGTAAAAAAGGTAGTTCTTAAGTCTAACCTCAAAATAATTGTAAACGTTATTAATTATTATAAAAAATCGTGGCTACTTAGACATAATTCTCAAACGGAATTATGTTTAGAGCATAAGAACAACCAAATCTAACTATAGTTTATTTTGGGACATCAAAAATAAAAGTCGCGTCCAACTCCTATACAAATTTGGCCATGATTCTTTGGAAATGCAACGTAATAATTGCAAATATCAAAAATAATAAGCTCGCGCGCAGCCTTTAGTACCGAGGTTCGTGTTCAGACTGGCGAGGTATCACTCGAAACCTGTGTGCGCGCATCCCTTACATATAACTATGTACTTGTATAGCTTGTTAAAAAGAGCAGACGCTGTACATGATTTTGAAATCACATAAAAATATGAATGCCTTATTAAATCGAGTTAAAAATGTGCAAGGTGATAATATTTAAAGTGTATAAGCGTTCTCTGCGGAAATACAAAGAGAAAAAACCATCTTTTGAGCTTGAATACGTTTAGAAAATTTTGTATTTCGTCTACTCTTTCTTGACAGACTGTACGCGCCGCACCACAGCACAAAACAGTAGATTAACTGTAACAATTTTTAATACATCGCTACAGGTCCACGCCGCTGCTTTGTAGTAGCGTAGAGTAAAATGAAACCTATAGACTAGGTCATAAAGTGGCATTTTCTTTGATTTTTTGTCGGTGCCGTCCCGGAGACGGCGGCGGTGGACAAACGGCCGAAGGGAGTGGATTCAAATTTAACGAAAACTGACAGTCGACAGGAGACTAGCATAATGGTTTAGTTTCAAAGTAATAACGATAATTTAATATTCAAAATGTTAGTTGACTTAGAATTGTTAGTGAGGGTAAATTCAAACCGCAAGGCGACGCGTAAATGCATTTCTAAATTTGTACTCGATCGACAGATTTTGTGAGCGCGAGACGTCTCGCAAATGTCAAATCCATAATTTAAAAATGCATCTACGCGTCGCGTTGCGGTCTGAATTGACCCTAAGAGCCCATTGCACACGGCGCGTTGCGTCGATACAGCGCTGACGTTGCGTTGTTTCATACAAATAACCAAGGTTTAAAATTTAGTTTGTTCAGGATGTGGACTCTATGAAACAACGTCCGTCAAGAACTTGACTTGCTCCGGTGTTGGGGCGAAACGCGCGTCGAGGTTTTCAACCTGCATGGTGGTGAGGGGCCTTGCACGGATTTGCCAACATTATTGCTTGTGTGGTGGTGGTGTTTGCAAGTTCTTGCATGCGAGTGTACGCTTAAGCAGTGTGGGAGGAGGGAGGTGCTGTACGCATGCCTATGCGTACATTCACTCATTTATTTAAAGGTGGAAGTTGTTTTCGCGGAATATTGTTAAAAATAATAAAAAACTAAATTTTAAGCTATGGATTTCCGCAAAGTAACCCCTGATTCCATTAACTAATCACCAAGGTGTTCACACGGCGCGCTGCGTCGTCGCAACGCGCCGTTTGGACTGGCTGGGTTGCACCACACCCGTTGTTATAGTTATAGCTAAGATTAGTTTTAGAATCTTAGATAACAATGACCATTGACCACAGAACTTGACAAAATATGTCACTTGAACCACAGATTTTACAGTTAAAGTTAATGGGGTTGAGGCCCGCCGCCCAGCACCGGACCAGCCTGAGGAGCGGCTCCGTCGACAAGACGAGCCCGCTGACCGCCCCCGCCGCCCCGCCCGCGAAGCCCGCCCCAGGGGCCAAGCGGCTAGGGTTGAGAGTATAAACGGGAAAATATTATATTCATTATGAGAACACTGTGAACCTTACGTCATATTTAATATTAGAGATAACCGACCAAAACCATCAGGCGACCCGTTTGCTCCTTTGCCCTTCATTTCATGCAAAAATAAATAATACTACTAGTAACCTCAAGTAATTTTAGCACTACTGGATTCTTGGGCACTTTACCGGAATTTTCTGAAAAAAAATTACGCACTCAAATGTGTTACTGAGCTTTAGTAAGCAATCACTAGTAATAACAATTAGTTCCCGGAACTGCTAATAAGCTTTTCTTCTGATTAATTTCGTTGCGGGTCCCAAGACAGCTTTAGCATGTCCCTCGGGCTCCCTGAGATCATATCAAAGGGTTTTCGTGGTTGGATGCCGCTGTCGATCCTGGCGACACAGGAGATACAGTGGTGGGAATGTGTGGTGGGCTATGCTAATAAGCTTTTTAAAAGAGATTGATGTGGTACCCCGCACGGAACTTCCCCAAGTTTCGTCTTCAACAAGCTTTCTAAGCTCTTGAGAATACGGCAGAGTAGAAATAGACACAGTATAAATATTATACAGTAGTGCGTATTACGTTTCCTTAAAATGAAACTCCTTTACGTAGACATTGTTTAAGTTTTGTGAAAAATATTTGTGTGCATGCCATTCAATATAATTTATAAATGATTTATAACAAATACTTTCAGAACGTTGATACTCACTGGTGCCTACCACCGGTTCGGGAACTATCCCGGCGAGAAGAACCGGCGTAATAAACTCGCACGGGGTCCCACTTTTTACCAAAAAAGTGAGAAAAAATTAATCTTTTTAAAATGAAATTTACGATTGTAACTTAAAATTATACAATAAAAGTGGTACTGTATATTATTAAGCTATTCCATAGCTTTGAACGCGGCGACCGAATAAAGAAAATCTGTAACGAAAAAAAACCTAACAGCGTTGCTGGTGCGACGTTGCCGTTTATCGTCAGTGTTTCTAGACTAACTTTACCGCTGCAGAGTGCCACATATTTTTATATTGATGATAGTATCATTAATAATTCAAGATCCATCACATTTAGCAAATACAGTACATTATTTTAATATAATATTATAAAAATATCAAACATTGTTTGATATAAGTACAAATACAAATATTTATTGACCAAAAAATTTTAACATAATATAATGCGATAACGGATCCCCACACTAGGCGATGCCTGTCCTGTGGGGGCGAAACGAAGTTACAATAATTACATAATTTTATTTTTAATTTTTTTTTTATAATAATTAGTAATATAATTACACTAAATTAAAAGTTATTTTATTGATGTTATTAGTGTGATGTATGTGCGAGTGCGTGTGCGTGTGTGTTGTGTGTGTGTATGTGTGCGTGTGGGTGTGTGTGTGTATCATAATATATTTTGAACCAATTATTATTACTAATAGTCTATCAAAAAACATAGCTTTTTGTTACGTAAAAAAAAATAGTTCGTAGCTTTTTCTAACTAACCATTAAAATGTTATATACATAAAATATAGTAATTGACCGGTATATATTCATTATAGTTGACTGCTTGGGCACTTAAATTCCCAATTTTCGTACCCTAAAATTCATAACAAAACCATAAAAATGGCTCAGAAGCGGTCGGATTGATACTAATTCGTTTTACGTTTTTACGATCCCATCCGCCATTTTATCTGTCGTTTCCGAAAATTGGATAAATCATAAATCGCATTTTTATAAATTGTTATACGGGATTGGGTTCCAATTTTTAAACTTTATGACTTACTAGGTTTTGCCCTCGACTCCTGCGTAAAGAAATGCGAAAAAGTGTATGTCCGTCTGTTGCCCCTTCATGCTCTAACTGCTGAAATCCCCAAAAGGGGCATAGAATACTTTTATCCCGAAGAAATGTCCAGCGGGGCTAAAATGTTATTTATATATTCTATAGCTATATAGTTCAACAATGAAATCTTTCCTCTGTATTATATTGTAATAGACTGAAGTTTATTTTGGTAACAATTGAACACTAAGGCTCAGTAACAAATATTAAAAGCCTTGTTCATCGACATACTAACGTAGAGATGTCGCATCCCACAACGGTAGCAAGCTAGAAACATCAACATTTTATAATAATTAATTTATAGTAAACGTTTCATGAAGCCTTATAACATCTTGATGATCCACATATATTAATATTACTGCTGTCCCGGCAAACGTGCTATTGCCATATAAAGTATTTCACCCATATTATTTTATTGAAGTGACTAAATAGGTATGTCACCATTGCAACGTCCATCGCTATCCCGTCGCACTAACAATAGCCGTCAGTCTCGAGTTGTAATAATTTACTATTGTGTTTTCAACAAAACTAAAAGTAAAAGTACTCAGTAGCCGATTCTCAGACCTACTGAATATGCATTAAATATAATTCGTTTCGGAGGAGTACGGTAACTAACATTGTGACATGAGAATTTTATATACAAGATTACTAACAGCAGCAGAGAATTATGATTAGACTTCTGTTCAATAAAGAGTTGGACTTATAATGTATGAAGCTTATGTCAGAATTTTCATCATCATGTTGAGTAATTAATATTCGTAATAATATACTCTGACGACAGTAAGTCACAACTGCGCTAAATAACTCAGCTTTTTATTTTAGTTATTAGTTGTATAGATATTTAAACGTTAAAAAAACATGAAAAATCCTAATCAGGGCTTACTATAGCTTATTATTTTTTTCAAACTAGCAGGTGTTTTTAATAATTATTTCAAAGCCATTCTTGGAAACATCACCCTGAATAAAAGGCGGTATCTGTACACATGGTACATCAATGTTGGCATAACAAATAGACGCAATAACATTTGAAAGCGTTCCCGTGTAGCTCATTGGACAATGAGTGACAGGGTAGGCACGTAGTATAAATATCACTCAGTAAAATAACTAAACCTGTCCTTGCAATAACGCTTGTTCAATACTGGGACAAGATTAAAATCTTGTTAATATAGCAATCTTGCTATATTATTTTGTCACTTCAAGTTATCTGCAATAAAGTTAATGTGTGCTTACGCTCAAGTATTTGTAAGACTAGATGACGCCTGCTTCTCCATTGCGTTAAATTCGTTTATCGCACGGGAACCGTACATTTTTCCGGAACTAAAAGTATCATTTATCTTTCCCGGGATTAAAGTGTCTCCATACCAAATTTTACCACAATCGGTTCAGCGGTTTTAGCATGAGGAGGTAACAGACAGGCAGACACGCTTGTTATTTACAATATTACATGGCATGGATGGTCTACTGTGTATTATTTATATTGTGGTAGGCGTTATGGGGGCTGAGATAATCAGTCACAGATATTGCTTCAAGTGGTTTAGAATACCATTTCAAATCAATTTATTCTAATATTATACAAAGGCAAAAAAATATTTTGCTCAAAATACGAAAACAAAGAAAAAATAATAATGAACAAAGAGAAATTTTTTCAATTACAATATTATCTCAAAATTGTAACAACGTGCTCCTGCTCCCATACAGATTTTTTTGTAAGTATGAAATTATAGATCATTAATTAATAGAACATAGATCATTCAAACTGGAAGAAAATTCGAGTATGCACTTTGCACTCCTAAATATAAACTTAATACACACAAAAAAAAATTTTAAATGTTATCAGACTTTTTCGATCCAATTCTCGCAACTTACATCAAAATATAGCATGTAAAACTGACATAGTGACGAAAATATTCCACCAATCGGCATAAATCGTTGCGAAACGGATAAACTATATGTCCGGCTACGTTTATGGCACGAATATCCCAATATATCAAATATGGATGGCTAAACAAACGAGCAGATTCGGTCGCTACAGCTAAATCAACGGTACTGCTTACAAACGCGATACCGTTGCGAAATACGAGAGTATTTACGTATACGTAGATAATAATATTTGGTTATATATTTATGATAATTGCATTATAAGGTCTGAAAGAGGCTATATTAAAATCAAAAGAGAAAAAACTCTAATATTATGTAAGTTTAGATTACAACTAGCGACCCGCCCGCGTCGCACGGGTATAAAATAAATAGCCACTGAAAAATGATTAAAATCGATAGCCTATATCCTTCCGTGGTCTACTTCTTATCTGTGCCAAATAACAAATGCTTCAGTAGTTCGTGAGATAAGACCTTTCAAATAATTTCCACCGTTTTTTCCACATTCTCCTATTAGTCTTAGCGTGATAAAATATAGCCTATAGCCTTCTTCGATAAATGGGCTATCTAAGACTGAAATAATCTTTCATCTCGGACTAGTTCCTGAGATTAGCGCGTTCAAGTTTCCACATTTTCCTCTATTTCTTCGCTCCTATTAGTCTTAGCGTGATAAAATATAGCCTATAGCCTTCCTCGATAAATGGGCTATCTAACACTGAAAGAATCATCAAAATCCGTTGCGTAGTTTTAATGATTAAAGGGAACAAAGGGACATGAGGGAAAAAAATCAACTTTGTTTAAATAATATGTATAATAACTAGAAGATGGCTGGACAGATTTAGTTCAAAATTTGTGAACATAACGAGTTTGAAAATTATTGGTCAACACGCTCACAATGAGTTGGCATTACAACCTCTCAAATAATAACTTTTTGCTTGACCGAAATATTATCTGAACCCTTATTAGTGTTCAACATGAAATTCCACCAAGAATCAACAGTACAATCAATTACCTACATAATATTATAATAATATGAAATATTATCTTGCTTTATAGAAAACAATATTTTCCAGATAAGTTAGTAGTCTGCAAAGGATTAAAGTATGCAAAAAGAGGGTTCTAAATTTGCTTGATTTATCTAAATAACATCCTACTAATATTATAAAGGCGAAAGTTTGTTTGGATGTATGGATGTGTGGATGTGTGTATGTATGGATGTTTGTTACTCTTTCACGCAAAAACTACTGAACGGATTTTAATGAAACTTTACAATAATATAGCTTATACATCAGAATAACACATAGGCTACAATTTTAATCGACTTTCAATATGGGGTTGCGGGTGTTATGTTCGTTTTCTTATATTTAACGATTACTCCGCCGTTTGTTAACCGATTTTCAAAATATTTTTTTTGGTATATAGGGTATCATCCCAATTTGGTACTATATTCACAAAAGTGGTGATCTGATGAAGGATCCATAAGTAATCGAGGGAACTCCTCAGAACTTATAGGGAAACATGTGGTGACTTCGGTTGGTAGCATATGCTACCAACAAGTAAGATTTTGCACCGAGATATACCTGGTATAGCGTGGTTCGGAAGGTGCTGAGAGAACTCCTGATTCTTTATAGATACAAGTTTGGGAGTTTCGGCGTTGTTTTAAGAACAGAAAGCATATGCTACTATGCAAATTACATTCATCATCATCATCATCATCATCATCATCATCATCATCATCATTATCATCATCATCATCATCATCATCACTACCATATTATACCTTTTAGATCGAGACTCGAGTTTGTCAAGCGATAATTAAAAAAAATCTATACCTACCTAATATTATAAACCTGAAGAGTATGTTTGCTTGAACGCGTCAATCTCAGGAACTACAGGTCCGATTTAAAAACTTATCTCAGTGTTAGATAGATCATTTATCGAGTAAGACTATAGGCTATATTATATTATCACGCTAAGACTAATACGACCGAAGAAACTCAGGAAAATGTGGGAAAAACGGGGGAAATATTTTTTATAAGAAAATGTACGGTTTCTGTAAAATTCCTAATTTACGCGGGCGACGCTGCGCGGGACATCTAGTTATCAATAAAACATGATACTTAATCATATAGAAATTCAGTCGAAGTATCATCGATCGATGCAAGCTCGCACTCCATGTAAAGAATAGCCCACCACGTATTGTTCTTGTAGGGTGTGTGTTTAGGATGTAAGTTATAATTGAGGGTTGTGGAATTAGCACTTGTTTGCGGTTCTCATTTTGTTGCTGGCTTCCTGTTTACACCCTTGCTGATTTGCAACGGAGAAGGACGTACAAATAAATGATGGTATACTCTGGTACGGTAATTGATGACAAGAGGAACAGACAACTATAACAGAGTAGACAGAATGATAGAGTATGCCGACTCAGAACTGATGTTGAAATTTTTCAATTTGACGTATTTTGACGAAAATCGTTGCTAGGGTTGTTAACTTGTTACATACGAATTTAAAACTATGACATATTCGATGTACGTGTTCCTCTTTGGTCGTATTTTTGTTTGTGTTTTGGCACATGCGATTAAAATTGTCAGAATCCAATTTTGAAAACTTTATTTTTAATATTTAAAAATAAATTATATAAGCCAGCGCGAGGCACATTCCGTTCATAATCCTAGTGAAACCCGACGAATTTGACAGATATTGAAACCTGTCCGTCTCTTTGCAGTCGAACTACTGGTCGTTATGTCTATTGTGACTATAATAACTAATGTCATTGATACCTCTAAGGCTTCAGTCAGAGTAGACAGAATGATAGAGTATGCCGACTTAGAACTGATGTTGAAATTTTTAAATTTGACGTATTATGACGAAAATCATCGCTAGGGTTGTTAACTTGTTACCTACGAATTTAAAACTATGACATATTCGCTGGACGTGTTCCTCTTTGTTCTTTGAAAATTGTCAGAATCCAATTTTGAAAACTTTATTTTTAATATTTAAAAATTTATTATATCAGCCAACGCGAGGCACATTCCGTTCATAATCCTAGTGAAACCCGACGAATTTGATAGATATTGAAACCTGTCCGTCTCTTTGCAGTCGAACTACTGGTCGTTATGTCTATTGTGCTTCAGTCTCGAAACCAGCGGGCAGCGTCGCGGCGCGTGACAATGTAAGGATGGACCGGCCCCTACGAATAATAAAAACTAAGGAAGAGTAATTACTGTGTCATAAAATTTGTCCAAAAAGTAAGGAAGAGTAATTATTGTGTCAAAAAAAAGTCTACAAAATGTGACCCGAATACATGGATACTTTATGCATGTATTCGGTACACAAGTTTTAAATTTGGTTGGCTTTTCGCACGCTAGAATATTTTTTATTTTTTTTTTATTAAATAATGGGGCAAACGAGCAAACGGGTCACCTGATGGAAAGCAACTTCCGTCGCCCATAGACACTCGCAGCATCAGAGGAGCTGCAAGTGCGTTGCCGGCCTTTTAAGAGGGAATAGGGTAATAGGGAGGGTAGGGAAGGGAAGGAAATAGTTGAGGGTAGGGAAGGGAATAAGGTAGGGGTTAGGGGATTGGGCCTCCGGTAAACTCACTCACTCGGCGAAACACAGCGCAAGCACTGTTTCACACCGGTTTTCTGTGAGAACGTGGTATTTATCCGGTCGAGCCGGCCCATTCGTGCCGAAGCATGGCTCTCCCACGTATAAATATGGCAATAGCAACGAAACACATTTACGAAATAAAACCGTTGACATTAATTGTTACTTCTACAGGGTGTAACAAAAATAAGTGATAATATTTTAGGGTATGTACGTGTTCCTTGTAGAGAGTTCACTGTGAAAGTAGCAGCGCTGAAAGACCAAAATTTTTTTTCACTTTTGTATGGGAAAACTCGTGACGCTCGGGCTTTTGCCCATAGAAAAGATAATTTTTTTTTCATCTTTCAGCGCTGCCACTTTCACAGTGAACTCTCTACAAGGAACAGGTACACACCCTAAAGTATTATCACTCATTTTTGTTATACCCTGTATACATGCATAAAGTATGCATGTATTCAGGTCACATTTTGTAGACTTGTACACAATTTTTTTGACACAGTTAGGGTAGCATTCGAATCAAGACGACCGCGACGCGAGACCGCGACTCGAGACCGCGACCGGCGACCGTGACCCACTGCTTTATATGAATTAATAGGAAGTGCTGACGGGTGCAAGCGACCGAGTCGCCCGACGTGTGGGCGTGGCCTGCCGGTGACTTGCGTCGCGCGACCCAGTCGCTCACAAGTAGGGTTGCCAACTCTTGAAAGGACCAACCCGGGAGAATTGTAGGGGGGGGGGGGGTGAAGGGGGATTGAGAAAGAACATAGTCTCAGGACAGTTTCTCTATATTTTCAATTTCGTAAAGAAGTCGTTAGTAAGCCCAGAGTTAATCCAAGAGATTTTCTTCGAACAGATTTAAATATGATTGTCCAATCCAACTTCATCTTACAATTTTTCACTAAATCAGTTAAATATTATGCAATAATTATTAGTTTTTGAAAAACCGGAGAAATTATTATTCTCCGGGAGGACGGGAGGTTAAGCATTATTACCGGAGTCTCCCGGGCAATCCGGGAGGGTTGGGAACCCTACTCACAAGGCAGTGCCGTGGCCCGTGGCGCGACCGATACAATATGGCCGCGTTTACTTCGCACGAAGACGAAATTTTTATGACTTTTCAATTTATGCAACAAAATTTAAATCACAAACAGCAAAATTGTTTGACGCAAAGAAACATTTTATCTAGAAGTTTTAATCACTGGTCTAACTGCACTAGTGTGGGTAATAACCCACACTAGTGCAGTTAGACCAGTGATTAAAACTATAGCTAATCGTTCGTTAAAATATTCTACCTCTTTCGACAACACGAAGACCGAGAAAGACAACATTAATTTCATGCATCCATACTAATTACTAATAATATTAAAAATGCGAAAATGTGTCTGTCTGTTACCTCTTCACGCCCAAACCGCTGAATCGATTTTGCTGAAATTTGGTATGGATACTTTGAGTTCCTGGAAAAGACATGAGGATATTTTTATCCCGGAAAAATGGTACGGTTCCCTCGTGTTACATGATTTTGGCGAGACGTAGTAGTTGATTCAGACAGCTAGCGGACCTAGGTAATTTGGTCGTGTTACGTCAAACCCATCCGACAGATCACAGCTAACATCGAATTGGCATAATCCGACGAATTGATGAATACAAATTAATTCCTTATATTATGGTACAACTGGCCCTAGGTAATCATTGCACCTAACACTATAATCACTTAGTGCACGTAAAAATCGCGTGTTTTGGTTGAAAATTGTTGAACGCTAAGCACCTCAAGTGTCGGTAGTTGTACGGGTTTGGTGTTATAAATAACACTTAATGACCATAATAATGGCATAAATTATGTCACTTCATGTGTGGCTTTTCGGTGCTACCTACTACAGAAAATGCAGTAACTTTGAGTGGATAATATTTTGATGTTTATGAAAATAGTTTATTGTATGGTCTGTACACATTTCCGTTACAAAACAATTTTTTCTATTTGTCGTAACTTGTTTAAGCGCGGAGAGGTAGGGACAGACATATCACAAAACATAGACATACACACACTTTAGACATTATGTTTACTTATTAATAGCTCCCACACCGATTTCGGTGACAATGGCCGGTTTCATTGAAACCAGGCCAGTGTGCGTAGTACACAAGAACACTCTCTATTAATTTTACTCTCATAACCCAGTGGGACGGGTGACCGACACGACTGGCGAAAAATCAGGCGCAGGACTTTTTATAATATACCCAATGTCCATCCGACGCATATGCATCATCTTACTTGTGAGACAATCGGGTGGTCAGCCTGCATTGTCCTAATCAAACTTGGAAATAACATGTTTCCAACCCGGAAATCGAAGCCATGAGCCCCGAGTCAAGAGCCACGCTCTAAACCATTGGACCACAAATGCGAATTTTACATATTAGTATATATTTATGTAAATAAACCATTTTAAAAATAGTGCCAGAAAAAGGTTATTAAGGTTATATATTTAAAAAAATATTGATAGAATTGTTTTTCTTTTGCAGTTCAGTTGCATGCGTTTTTTCTCTAGAGAGCATATCAAAGGTTGACCAAAGACGTCATTATCGTCGTTACTCATTAATGATAATGACAACAATATTAGCAGGATTCATATCACATTGATGATAGTGATAATGATGATGAGCAGGATTCATATGACATCGGTGTCGGAGTCGAGCGTGTCTTTGACACGGTAATGTGCAATCAGCCTTGATCAGGGCTGTCTGGTGAGATGCATAAATTATGCGGCCACGAACACAGCGGTTAGATTTTTACTTCATGTAACATTCACACTTAGGCCGGTATAAATAGTCAGTACTCAAGATGCATCTCGGTCTCAAGACACGGTTCAGACTCTCTGATTGGTTGGCCGTCAAAATTTGGACCAATCACAGAGCCGAACCGCGTCTTGAGACCGGGTCGCATCTTAAGTACTGACTATTTATATCGGCCCTAGTGTATTTGTATGGTTTTGACAGACACTTCGGAAAATCACGCGTTACGTCAACACCTAAGCATGTGCAGTCTGTAAGTGTGTAATAATGTGTATTAGTCTATAATCTAAACAATTTTGATGAAGACTTTAAGTCCCAGGGCTTTTTCTTTTATTCTGGAAACGTAACAAAACTCACATCAAATATTATATTAAAAGGGATACCGTACACACATCCTAAAGCATCTAATAAATAATAAAATCACTTAGGTTTATTACAGTAAAGTAAAGTTTTTTTGCATATTGTAGTATCATGATAATATCTACGGACGCTTCACACCACGTCAGTCTGGCCCCGTGCTAAGTACCTGAAGGCCTTGTGTTACGGGTAATGCCCAGGGACATTGACAACTTTTTGTTTCATTGGGATTCGAACCTTCAACCCCTGGCTTGAGCCGCCACACGCTCATCCATTTAGCCACAGAGGTCATCGAAATTTATTTTATTTTACCTCTTATTTACGCTCCTGACGCTCGTTCCCTGCCCCCACACGGCTGTCAATCCGCAAGCTTACAATCTGGTGATCCGGAACGCCAGCATGTTGTATCAGAACCAACCATCTTGACACAACGCACGCCAATACACGCCGTGATTATTTCACTGGAATTACTTGACAGTAACGAGTTGAGCTGGGATTGACGTTATGTTCAAGACATGAGACATTTAAAATCTTCGTAGACTCACAGATATAGATAAAACCTATAATATCATAGTATATATAATAAGTAATGCTTGTCACACTGATTTTGGATAAGTGAAACCAGGACAGCTATGCAGGAGTGATTTATTAGTGCCAAAGTGTGAGTGAAGTACATAGGAGCATTCAATTTGGCTTTTTTCTCGTAACCCAGTAAGATGGATGACCGTAAGTACTTTCGAAAGATCAGGCGCAGGTCTAGACCAGGAGGAACCTACATTGACCTAACGTTGAAAACAAAGTTTTCTATCACGGGAATCGAACCCACGACCTCCGTATCACTGTAGCGTTATTTGATAAAAAAAACTAAATCTACTATTAAAATCCTTCACATTGAAATCATTAAAATCTTTAGCACAAACATCGTCTTCTTTACACAAACATTTCGTTCCAATGAATCCTAGTTGTTTTCCAATTCTATTAGTACATACATAGTGACATGATTCATTGCCACCCCAGATCATTACCCTACGGCAGGGCAGACAGACTGCCATTAAGTCCCTAATGTATTTAAAATTGACTTGAAAAATTATCTCCCCTACACCCTTTTGTATATTGATCGACTTTGAGACGTAAATAATACGCTTGGAAAATGTTAATATAAAAAAACCGGCCAAGTGAGTGTCGGGCCACGCGCTATATAGGGTTCCGTAGTACCGCTAGTTTTTGATATTTTGAATACTCGTTATATTTAAATTACAACTATGTAGGTCCTATAATATTATTGTCTCTGAGCAAAACCGCGGACAGACAGACGGACGGACATAACGAAACTATAAGGGTTGTTGTTGTTGTTGTTGACTACGGAATACTAAAAAAGAGAAATTTACTATCGACTGTTGTTAGATTATATTATATGATCATTATCAATTGATAAAAATGTATACGTTTTTGCTACTTAGCATCTACACAGAATGTAGACGGATGCTACGTAGCATCTACGCAGAATGTAGACGGATGCTACGTAGATCTACGCAGAATGTAGACGGATGCTACGTAGATCTACGCAGAACGTAGACGGATGCTACGTAGCATCTACGCAGAATGTAGACGGATGCTACGTAGCATCTACGCAGAACGTAGACGGATGCTACGTAGATCTACGCAGAATGTAGACGGATGCTACGTAGATCTACGCAGAACGTAGACGGATGCTACGTAGCATCTACGCAGAATGTAGACGGATGCTACGTAGATCTACGCAGAATGTAGACGGATGCTACGTAGATCTACGCAGAACGTAGGCGGATGCTACGTAGCATCTACGCAGAATGTAGACGGATGCTACGTAGCATCTACGCAGAACGTAGACGGATGCTACGTAGATCTACGCAGAATGTAGACGGATGCTACGTAGATCTACGCAGAACGTAGACGGATGCTACGTAGCATCTACGCAGAATGTAGACGGATGCTACGTAGATCTACGCAGAATGTAGACGGATGCTACGTAGCATCTACGCAGAATGTAGACGGATGCTACGTAGCATCTACGCAGAATGTAGACGGATGCTACGTAGATCTACGCAGAACGTAGACGGATGCTACGTAGCATCTACGCAGAATGTAGACGGATGCTACGTAGATCTACGCAGAACGTAGACGGATGCTACGTAGCATCTACGCAGAATGTAGACGGATGCTACGTAGATCTACGCAGAACGTAGACGGATGCTACGTAGCATCTACGCAGAATGTAGACGGATGCTACGTAGATCTACGCAGAACGTAGACGGATGCTACGTAGCATCTACGCAGAATGTAGACGGATGCTACGTAGCATCTACGCAGAATGTAGACGGATGCTACGTAGCATCTACGCAGAATGTAGACGGATGCTACGTAGATCTACGCAGAACGTAGACGGATGCTACGTAGCATCTACGCAGAACGTAGACGGATGCTACGTAGATCTACGCAGAATGTAGACGGATGCTACGTAGATCTACGCAGAACGTAGACGGATGCTACGTAGCATCTACGCAGAACGTAGACGGATGCTACGTAGCATTTACGCAGAACGTAGACGGATGCTACATAACATCTACGTAAAATTGTAGCAAGATTTCAAAGATGCTACAGCCTACGTTGCATCTTTGAAATTTAATAACGAATAAACTTAAAATTTTATTTGCAAATTATTTTGACCAAGCAGAAAATAGAAATTGGTATAGTAAGTGGTAAGAATGCCAAAGGTAAAAATGCCCTGATATATTGTGTATTTAATTTGAGAAAGTAATTTTAAAACAATCTTACGATAAAGCTTGACCGCTGTAAAGTCGACCCTCGTAGCATACTCATAGCACACATTTAGGGAGATCGCAGGCGACAGACTTTTTGTGCGATCGAGTCTGCGGCGCTCATATAGTCGACATGGCCGCATGGCCGCGAGTATGCTGCGAGGGTCGACTTTACAGCGGTCAAGCTATAGTATTGAAACTAAAGTAATTTAAAAACATGTTTTAAAAGCAGCTCATCGCCATTTCAAGATACAAATAAAAATTTAAGTCCATCGGATATTCACATTTCACACGTAGCAGAGCTCAGCGTAAACAACGGAACTTTTTACGTCAGTTTTTAAAGCTTCAGGGGGAAAAAGTAAAAACATCCGAACTTACAACTTTGAACTTTTCTTGTGAAACCTTTTATGGCTGAGAGCGTCCTTCAAAACTGCGAGTCACCACCCCCGCTGTTAAAAGGAATAAAGGGGGAAGCACACTTGACATAGATATTATAATTGAAGCGTAAAACATTGTAAGTAACTAGACTGGAGTGTACTACGGTAGTTTGCTCATTTTTGTAGCGGTTTCAACTAGCTAGTTAAAGGTTTAAGAGGATACACTAGAGCGGTTTTTTTCATACAAACGTTGTCCTCTACCGGCGTAATCCAGCGCTTGCGTTGTGTTTCGCTGAGTGAGTGAGTTTACCGGAGGCCCAATCCCCTACCCTATTCCCTTCCCTACCCTCCCCTATTCCCTTCCCTTCCCTTCCCATCCCTACCCTCCCCTATTCCCTTCCCTTCCCTTCCCATCCCTACCCTCCCCTATTTCCGTATTTACTCTTAAAAGGCCGGCAACGCACCTGCAGCTGTTCTGATGCTGCGAGTGTCCATGGGCGACGGAAGTTGCTTTCCATCAGGTGACCCGTTTGCTCGTTTGCCCCCTTATTTCATTAAAAAAAACACAAATATAGCCGGCTTTTATCCAAACGAACGGATATAACGTATATTTGGAGTGTTACCAGGCCATTTCGTTGGACGCACATGAGTGTTTTCATAGCCTCTGTTATATATTTAACTTACTATCTTTTACGTATATTTTTGGACTGGTAATCCGTAATATGGTTAAATTGATATAATATAGTCCGTCAAGAAAGTGAAGAAATTAAAAAGTGGCAATATCGTAGTGTCATCCCTTTTTTCTTAGATTGATTTGAAAGGGATGACACTACGGTGTTGCCACTTTTTAATTTCTTCACTTTCTTGACAGACTATACCTTTAAATGTTTTCCACAAGATCCAGTGTACATCAGTACCCTGACTCAGCAGTCGATGCCAGCCAGGGCATGACGTATCAAAACCGCGCATTACAAACACTTACGATGATATTAACTTCCAGGGACTGACACCCCTGAATGTAAGTCGGTCTAGTGGAATTCATTATCATCATCATTATAATAGCTCCCACACCGGTTTCGGTGACGGTGGCCGGTTTCATGGAAATCAGGCCAGCTACGCAGGAGTAATTTTATAGTGCACAAGTGTGTGCGCAGTACACAAGAGCACTATTCTACCTCTATTCCTTTACTCTCATAACCCAGTGGGACGGAAGACCGATACGACTGGCGAGAAATCAGGCGCAGGACCAACTTTTTACATGCCCATCCGACGCATGGATCATCCTTGTAAGACAATCAGGTGATCAGCCTGCATTGTCCTAACCAAACTTGGAAATAACATGTTTCCAACGCGGGAATTGAATCCACGACCTGCGAGTCAAGAGCCGCGTTCTATACCACTAGATCACCATCATTATAATATTACTGCTATAATGATGGTGATTATATAGATATAATAGTAAAATATTTTGGGACAATAAGTCAGAAGTTGTTTTATTTTATTTATTTATTTTATTTAAACACTTCATGCAAATATTTACAAAGGCGGGCTTAATGCCTAGTGGCATTAAGCCCGCCTATTATCACCGCCGTTTATCACTTGATAATATTTAAAATAAGTTTCCTAAAACGAAGACAAATGACATGGCTGCAGAACTCAAATTAGCAAACAATACAGTATTTTGTGTTGAGCTAGTTTTAATATCATGGCTTCGAATCTAGGACGTTAGATACATTCTAAAGGCGCCGGTTAGCAGCGGCCGACATGAACCAACCGCAGACGACGACGTGTCGTCGCGACACCATTGGTTTGTATGTATTTCTATGAAACGAAGCTAGCGACACATACATACACGTGTCGCGACGACACGTCGTCTGCGGTTGTTTCATGTCGTCTGCTGCCAACCTTAAGATTCTTAGCCAATAAAGATACTTATATTATTCGCACTAAGTTTTCTTTACAGTAGGTAATATTTTATCTTTTCAAAAGCAATAATAAAATTTTCGATTGGTCCACATTTTGACACAAGCTAATTAAAATCACTAGTAAATTGGTATAATACTGTCAAAATACCACAAAATTGCACATTACTTACTCTACTGCATGATTATACTGTGGTAAAGTGGTGAAAAATGAATAAGGAACAATTTTTCCACAATCAAGAAGTGATACGAAGACAATTAAGCGTCTGAAGGGCCGACAGAGAAATGCTCTCAGACACCTGCATATTTTATACCCCTGTTCAACTTGCCGGACGGTGTGACGATTGTACTGTTTATTTAGTGGCATACTACACGAATTTAAACCCTGTTGCATTGTGATAGAGTTTAAAATTGAGTATTAGTTTGCAAGATTCGGTGTGACGAGTGTTCTGTTTATTTAGAATATTACACGAATTTAAACCCTGTTGCGTTGTGATAGAGATTAAAATTTATAAAGAGTTTGTAAGATTCGGTGCTAGGATTGTTCCTGTTTTTGTAGTGTAGTGTTATGTGAATTTATACCTTGTTGGGTAGTGGTAGAGTTTAAATTCATTACGAGTTTGAGTGAAATGTGAGCCAATGAATATTACACTTTGTGACGTTGGATTAAGATGTGATTTGCTTTGTCTACGAAGATACAGAGTGATTCTAAATAAGCAATCGTGCATCGATAGAAACGGCTTTATCAAATGAGACGTAAATATTCTTTTCATGCGAAATAACTAGTTTTTAATGTGTTTTCTACTTCTTTCAAGAAAGTAATGTTTTTGGTCTCCTAATAGGGTCTTTCAAAATGTTTGCAAGCAATATAATATTATGTTTTACTCTGTACCTTGTATGTATATTGTATGGGTACATATTTTTGGTTAGATTTTGTACTTGTCTAGTATTTACTATTTAACATTTCTATAATTATTGCTTTTACTGTACTTCTATAATCCTTGTAAGAATTTTGTGGCAATTAGTTGGCATTCTCTTTGCATGCTTTTAATTTACTAACCAATCCATAGTTCTCCACATTCTCTATTTACAAAGATAAGTAACTTCCTTATAAGCATCGCCATTTCGCCCGTCAGACAGTTTTCTGCCAATTGCTAAACATAACAAAAAAGGCAAGTTTTCCGGACGAATCTGTAATCCGACATTCGATTAAACAGATTAGAGGTTAGAGGAGGAATGGGCGGAGATTACGGGCTCAACCCGGACTATCCCAAGCTGGGATACGTCCTTAATTGGATGATAATCAGCTCATTGCACTTAAGTCCTTATCAACTGATTCGCCTGCGTCTTCCTTACCCAACAATGGCGAAAAAAGGAGAGTTATTTTTACTCAACTTAGGCGAAGCAAAAAGGTTATGATTTTGCCTTGTACGTATGTGGTCATGGATGTTCATCTGTTCATAATATGTCCTAAACTAGTTATCATAATTAGACAAATTAAGGTGCGTCCACATTTGTATCATTTGCGCGATCAGATCTCCGATCAGATCTCCGTCGCGATCATCGCGCCGTATCAAGTATGCGTATCATAGTGTGGACGCCTATTAGATCATTCTGCCGATCATGCGCGTATTTGATACGACACGTATCAGATACGCGGTTAATAGCAATCGGGGCGTATCATGATACGCGTATCATTTTGATACGCTTCGATGATACGCGACGGAGATCTGATCGGAGATGTGTAGCTCTACCTAAGCTATAGTATTTATCGATACTCGATACCGACTACGTAAATATCTACAATTAGTATGGCGATTTTAACCGCTAGAGGCGCTGTGAAATTTGCCGTACTAAAAATTTACGGTAGTCGGTATCGAGTATCGAAAAATACTATAGCTCTAAACTCATGGTAGAGCTATTGATCGAACAAATGATACAAATGTGGACGGAGCCTAAGGTGTGGTTGATAGCCTTTTGATCATCCGCTACATGACGTCATGTAAAAATATTTACAACGCCAGAGAAGTCATAAAGTAAGAAAGGGAAAAAATTTTTACGGTGACGACGCTGTCACTATTTTTTTACCACAACTTTACCACACGAGTGTAGTATCAAATGATAGAACTCAAAGAGCGTTAGCATATTTTGAAAATGTAAATATATATATTTTTTGTGCTGCAGGCAGGTCAAGTAGCCCTGATGTTTTTTTATAATTTTGTGTCTTTTGCGTAAGTATGTGATGTTTTTAATTTCCTTTCTTTGTATTGTAACGTGTAATTTATCATTGTAGTGTAATGCTGTGTCATATTGTCGAATAAACATTATTATTATTATTATTATTATTATTATGTCACTGCGATCCTTGAGGATCTATTGTGACTTCTTCGCATAAGAGTACCGTTCCCAACCCAATGCTACTCATAAATTGAATGATGTTGTTTGGGTTGGTGCCACGAATATCCTCTGTGGATAAGTATTCGTAGCAATAATAAACGTTTAAACATTTAAGAGAGTTTATTTGATGAAAAAAGGTATGTATCTCATGGTATTTTATTGTATTGTCGAAAATTCCTCCCCCACAAGCTCCTTCGTGTCAGATTACAAAACTGAAAACAACAGATGGATCGTTTTTAATCCACATCAGGTGTAACCCTCGTTATACGAATGACAGCTCCCGAATCACTTTTCGACAGTCACAAACGCAGGGGGTTTTTGACAGGCAAGCGCGGGGGTTTTAATACAAACGTATAAACTTTTTAATGCCGTAATAAACATTTATGCGTGGCATTTCAAAAGCAGTTTATTATATGGATATTGGAGAAATCATTTATATCTAGCGTATAAAATTGCCTAGATATTGCCAGCAATTTCGTTTTCAGATCTTGAACAGTGTGCAATGAAAACTATCGTACGGTCCTTTTTCAGGACTCAAGCATTCATCCTTCAAAATCAGAAATGGGGTTTGAGTGAGAAGTGGTAACAAAATGAAATATTATGATATTGCAGTTAATAAAATTTACTATTATACTCGGTAATGTTCTATGTGTTAGCATGAGTTCTTCATTTCTTTTCACGGAAACAGTCTCTATCTGACCATGGGCGACGGTAGTTGCTTTCAATCAGGCGAACCGTTTGCTCGTTTGCCCTTCGTTTGAAAACAGTTAGACGCAGTGTAAAATGTCCATAGATCGTTGTATAAAATCGTGTTTAGTGAAACCCATCATGCTTTCCACAAAATAACAAGAGAACAAACCTTAGCATAATATTAATCCTAAGACTCTACCCGACTTGTGTAGGGAGGATAATGCCCAATGTTATGCTAATACAGCCTATGTCTATCGGCTTACATTTAGAAGCGGATTACTGCTCGTATAATCTGATTTTAAACTAAAATGGCTCAACTTATTCAAGAGGCTAAACTACTTGCAAAATAAAGCAATAAAACATGTTTCTATGATTTTTAGGAAGACATTCATGCCAAATAAAGGAATAAAACTTTTTTTGTGATTTTTATTTTTAAGGAGGACATTTCATTTTTCACTAATAAGTAATATTTGAAGGTGATCGCACATTTGTCAGCAACGTACGTGCTGCATTTTAGAATTCGTTGTATGAAATGATGTGAATCTCTCTCATTCGTCCGCACCGTTTCGTGTACTATGTGATGCGTTTGACGTGCGCGTACGGTGCTGACATAATTTAATGTGCGATCAGCCTAAATAGAAACTTAACAGGGTTCTCGATGTTCACTGTCATTTATACGCCAAAATAACTTTGTACGAGCCATTCTAAGATTGTGCCCTTGGGCTCTGCAAAGGTTTTGTTGGGGCTCCGCTAGCGATCCATAAATTGTTTTTATAGAAGTCATCAGAAATCACCATAGAGACAATTTATTCAAAGACAAAACATTATTTTTTGGGGTCCGTCAAAAATGTATCTTCTTAAAAGGGTTCTGCCACCAAAAAACTTTGAGAATTGCTATTGTATAATATTATAGCGACTAGTGTACAATAATTATTGTATCTTTCTAAATATTAAATTGGTTGTAGGTAAAAGTTAAAACGAAGCGTTGACCGCAAACTAATAATTTCAAATTAGAACTTGTAATTTTAATAGTTTTCTTGTGTAGATACTTTAAAATCGCTCTTTTTAACGCTGCGTTGCCTCTCAGTGTGGTCTGACCCTTCGGGTTTCCCACAAGGGTAAGTGAGGCCTTTCAAGAAAATGAAAAGACCGCATAATTATGGTATCTCTTTACGCTATTGAAAACTAATTACTTACATCATTAAGGATGGCGCATCTTTTCATCTATTTTTAACTTACAGTGTGATGGAAAGCTTTTACCCTTCTCCAATGACCTATTTCCGTGCAATAGTTATAATGTACTTTACTTCTGTGGAATAAAGATCAAAATGGTATGTGTCGTAATGTATTTCACTTGAATACCTTTTTAATACACAAATGTACTGTAAATATTGTGTTTATTTTTAATTTTTGTTCTTGAACCATCTATCATCATCATTATCACTATCATTATTAATCATCGATCATCACTATTATCACCAAAACCTGCTCAAACAAATTGATTCTTGTAGAGTATTCGAACCAACATGAGTCAAGTTTTTCAGCAAACGAAAGCAAAGACCTACAAACTATAAAGTCTCTGACTGGCTTACACTATCAGGTAATCCGTCAGCTCTTTTGCCAAAGATACAGCTAATATTTATTACAAAATCATTAGTTTCTTGATTTATGACGGTATATCTTGAAGTTGGAGAAACTTTTGTGGAGGTATATCGTTTCTGGCGCGCGGCCAGCGGCGTGTGTTGTTTGATATGTTTTTTACTGTAGGTCAGTGGTCCCCAACCTTTTTTCATGCGGACCACAAACATGTTTTAGTCTTGATGTCGCGGGCCGCAACAAATTTTTTTATGTTTTAAAAAATAACGTACAAAACGATTTAAAAGTATAAAAGATTCACGACTTTCACGATGACTTTACATTATTTTGCCGGTGGGCGTGAATTCCAAAATGGTTTAACATCACGCGGGCCACAAATAAAGTCCCGACGCGGAGATAGCTGCTCTAGCTTATATTATAAAATATCATTATAATAGTTTGTTTGGTTAAGAAAACAGTGAGTCACACGTATATGACATTTAGTCTGGTAGAAGGAATTTTAAGAAACGCAAAAGTTATTGGTAAAACGTCTGTGTCATGTTATTCGATATTTAAGTTTTAAGGCAAAGTTGACTTAATCGTACTGGCAAGGCCTAATTTTGATAAAAACGAAAAACTGCAATATTCGATCTATACTAAATTTTATAAATAGGTAAGGTTTGTTTGTTATGCTGCAAATATGCTCTGAAACTAATTCACCGATTTTGATTTGGTATCTATGCCTACACAATATAATATGTATACTTAAACTATAAAAAACCATTGAAAATAAAATAATTTGCATGTTGAAAAAAAAAAAAAAAAAAAAAAAAAAACTTACTCTAGATTCTAAAATATAAGGAGTTTATTATATTGTAAAGGCACAGTAATAATTAAATTATCTGTGTCCTTTCTCTTGGTCTACTGACTACTCTATACAGATATTATGTATAATGTATAATATTATAGTAACTTTTTATTGTGAGAAAATGTACGGTTCTCATATTAATTTAACTGCAAAAAATGCGGAAAACGTTAAATTTTTAATAAATTGATTTTTTTAACCAACTTTTCAAATTGTACAAATGAGAGTGCTTTAAAAGGCTCCAGTACAGTTATTTCAAAGGCCGTATATTTCTAATAACAGCTCTGCGCTGCTTAAAATGGATCCTTAAATCATGATAGTACATCAAAGCAGACGCGTGCCGAGGCTTAGGGTTCCGCAGAAGAAAATATTTTTTTTTAATTTTGAAATTTTATTTGGCTCGACACATTTTTTTTAATAATTTTGTCTAAATATAAAACTAGCTAAAAGCCGAGCTTTGTGAGGGCTCGCGTCGTCACACCTTGACTGACTGGTGAAAACACATCTACATATAAAAAACCTTGGTTAATTGATGATAACACATCTACATAACAATTTTAATTACTATGTTAAAGCACAAATCAATAGGCGTGATAGTTTTTCCGTAAAGTCCACAAAATGTACAGATTGTAGGATTTACTTAGGGCTCGCTTCGGTCGCCCTTATAAGCATTAAAATGCTACTAAGTTAAAAAATTATTAAATGAGGTAATTAATTTTGAAGTATAATTTAAACATGTATTCGACAGAAATTAAATGTGGTGACTAGTGAGCGCCTATTCAAACAAACAAAAATGGCTGTAGCTATGTGCATAAACTAGTATTATTGTGTATTATAATAAATTAATAAAATATTTTCAATAGACCGTCTGCTTTAAACAAAAAGCTATGGCTCGAGCGCTGTACGTAACAGTATTTATGGGTCATTTTATATAAGTTAACTGGTGCATTCGTTTTACATAAAATGAATAACAATAACTCTATCTATATATACGAGTATATAAAACTCAAAGGTGACTGACTGACATGGTGATCTATCAACGCACAGCCTAAACCACTGGACCGATCGGGCTGAAATTTGGCATGCAGGTAGATGTTATGACGTAGGCATCCGCTAAGAAAGGATTTTGATCAATTCTACCCCCAAGGGGTTAAAAAAGGGGATGAAAGTTTGTATATAATAATACTTCTTAACGCGAGCGAAGTCGCGGGCAAAAGCTCGTTTGATATAAAACAATATACCACTGGTAAATAATAAGTTTTTTTTGTAGCATTATTTTATTTAAACTTTTTAAAGCGTCTCTAATATCTATCCTGCAAATCGTCTCCCCGTGGGCGATCCTTAAGAGCGATGTAAAGATAATTTCTTACATCCACCCTCTATCTGATTTATAACACGAGTAAAAAGACATTCAAAGCGTGTATTAAATTGCTGTATCTTTGAAGTATTTCTTTTTCATCCCCCTTTTATTCGTTTAAGTACGTGCTTGAGAAAATATTAAATTGTGCACACAAATGATATGAGGTCTCTGATTTTGATATTGTAGTCATAATATACTTATAAGGAAATATGACTGTGAAGGAAGACTGTGTGTAATATATAATATTAATAATATGTAACTAGATGACGCCCGCAACCGTTTTTTTATAATGAAATAAGGGGGCAAACGAGCAAACGTGTCACCTGATGGAAAGCAACTTCCGTCGCCCATGGACACTCGCAGCATCAGAAGAGCTGCAGGTGCGTTGCCGGCCTTTAAAGTGGGAATAGGGTAATAGGGGAGGGTAGGGATGGGAAGGGTAGGGAAGGGAATAGGGTAGGGGATTGGGCCTCCGGTAAACTCACTCATTTGGCGAAACACAGTGCAAGCGCTGTTTCACGCCGGTTTTCTGTAAGAACGTGGTATTTCTTTGGTCGAGCCGGCCCATTCGTGCCGAAGCATGGCTCTCCCACGTATGTGCCGCCGTCGCACCAAAAGTCGCTTATCGCGCGGGAACCGTACATTTTTCTGGGACAAAAAGTACCCTTTGTCCTTTCCCGGGACTTAAAATATCTCCATGCCTTTCAGCAAAATCGGTTTAGCGGTTTGGGGCCAGGTAACAGACAGACAGACATAGAGACAGACACACTATCGTATTTATAATATTAGTAATGGATATCACAGAAGAAATAAGGAAAAATGAAATCACTGTCAGGTTAAGGGACAAAGTGACTTTTTTTAATGATTTTTGTTCATTGATGACTTCCTTCTATTTACAATGGAAAAAAGTATTTCCGTCGTCACTATGCTCAGCTCAGAGGGCGTAGACAAGCGGCAGGCGATTATCGTAAACGCCTACGCCAACGCCACAAAATGTATGGGATTTGACATTTATAGTATTCGCTAGCGATGCGATGACTTATGTCAAATCGCATATATTTTGTTAGCGTTTACGACAATCGTTTGCCATTTGTCTACTAGGGCTGTTATTTTCTTACGCCTAAAGAACTATAAGCGGCCGATATAGATCAAAGTTTATAGATTAGATTTTTAGGGCATCGGAAAGGATACAGAATATAATAATTTTTTGTGTGTATAGAATGCTACCCCAACACAAGTTACTAACTTAATGGGGAGGTCTCATGTTTTGATGTAATGGCTATTTTGAGAAAATAAAGATATTTTATTATTTATTAAAATAATTTTACAATCGAAAGTTATCTTAGATACTTTTTCAACATTATTGAGGCAACACTTCAAGTATGCTCCAAATATTTCGTTATTAATTCACATGTACTCTTGGAGGAGTTTTCAAAGAAATAACTTCAGAAGTTTCTCAAAGGGTCAAAACCACCAGGGGATAGTTTTCGGTTTCTACTATCAGAGAAGTTGATTCCTAGGCAGTTGGGCGACCTACGTAGTTTGGTCGCGTTATGTCAAACCCAACGGACAGGTGAAAATTAACGTTGAATAATTGACATGATCCGACCAAATGACGTTGGTATATAATAACTGCCTAGGAATAAATTTCCTCAATGGTACATCGAACCTAGTTTTCAGAAAATATGCGTAAAATAAAAGATAAATACGTGCGGCACTCGGCGACTGCCGCGGTAAATGCTATTGCATAGCGTTGTTTATAAACTTATCGAATTATAATTCACATACGTCTAGTCGCACGCAAATACCGTGTCAAAGTCTGGCAATGCCGCACCTCTGTGCCGGTGGGAGTGTGTCAGGTTTTTTCGTTACGGAATTTCTTGATTCGATCACCACGCTCAAAACCCGCGATAAAAGCTTAACAATAGCTTAAAAAGTATGAACGCTACACACCACGTCATTCTGGCCGACTAGCTATTTGACCGATATTTATTCGATAAAAAATGAATAAAACGATTCCTAGCTAGATCGATTTATCGACCCTGAAACCCTATATATATATATATATATATATATATATATATATATATATATATATATATATATATATATATATATATATATATATATATATATATATATATATATATATATATATATATATATATATATATATATCACATCTATGACCCTGGAACTTTGTAAACTTTTGTTCCATCGGCGGCATTCGAACTCGCACACGTTCAACCACAGATCCACAGAGGTGTTTTTGGTTCCCGGTTCCTATTTGGTTCCATTGGTTCCGGTAGTTCCATTATATTGGGTTCCGTGCAGTTCGTTATGGCGGCTAATTAAATAGTCGACCGGTCAGAGGGGCGATAGGGCTGGCGACATCGAGAATATTTCTATTTATAGTGATATATTGTTTGTATGGTACTTATAGTCTTAGTTAGCAGGCGACCAGAGCAGGTTCTTACACCTGCTCTGGTCGCCTGCTAAGGTTTGATAGCCTGAAATCCAAATAGAACAATAGTTTTCAGAAATGGTTGCTTAAAATACAATAATTAGGGCCTGTTTCAAAACTTTCTGATAAAGTGCTTAATAGGCTATTCACAACTTTTTTGACAGATTCTCCATACTTGATCTGTCAAGTTAATTGATGGATAGCCTTATCAGGAAGTGGTGAAACAGGCCCTTACGCTACAAAACCTGTAATAAAGATTATAAATATTTTTGCTTTAAGAAAACAGTAACATTGTTGTAATATATTGTTTAAGTTTTATTATAGTGGGTGTAGCAAAGCGCGTCTACCCAGCAAGATAGCCATCTTATATATAAAATTCTCGTGTCACAATGTTAATAACCGCACGCTCCGAAACGGCTTTACTGATTTTTACCAAATATATGCATATTCAGTAGGTCTGAGAATCGGCTACTGGCTACTTTTTATATTGATAAGTGCATTTGTTGAATAAATAATAGTAAATTATAATAACTCGAGACTGACGGCGCGCGGCGACCATTGTTAATTGTGCGACGGGATAGCGATGGACGTTGTCACGGTACCATACTTATTTAGTCACAACAATAAAATAATATGAGCAAAATACTTTATATGGCAAAACAACGTTTGCCCGGGACAGCTATACTCCACTCGGGCTAACTTGTCGCTAGTGGTCGTTGACTCCCTGTCAAAAACTTGTCATTTTCCATATAAACCGCGATTGATAATGGAGTGTCAGATATTGTCAATCGTGGTTTTATATGGAAAAGGACAAGTTTTTGGCATGGAGTCAATGACCGCTAGCGACATGTTAGCCCGAGTGGAGTATAGTATAGTTATATAATTCCATACTGTTGATTGGAAACTACGAATAATAAAAACTAAGCAAACGTGTCTCCCATACTTCAATCGTTTTTAATTCGGTTCTCAAGGTTCTTTTCGCACACTAAAATAATATGGCAATAGCCACCAAACACTACATTCATATTGACAAAATAAAGCCGTTGACAATGATCGTTACTTCTATAATTACACAAAATTCTTGCATGTATTCGGGTCTCTTTTTGCATAAAGTGTGCATGTATTCGGGTCACATTTTGTAGATTCGGAACAATTTTTTTTAAAACTGTTACTCTTCCTTAGTTTTCATTATTCGTAGTATATCACTCACTATAATAAATTATATTAGATTTTAAAACAAAAGTTAGAAAATATTATCTGAAACCGTATGAACTATTGAGCTATATTATGCTAGCTTTATAAGCTATACCCTCCAGCCACCTCAAACATACATACTAAAGCATTGTTACATAAACATGTCATAAAAGTAATCCAAAATATTATCTAAACTCGCGATCGCCAGCCCTACGAATAAGGCACCTAAACATTTAGTTTTAAATGGAAACTACCTACACGTCTAACTTGAGCCCGCACACCGAGCCCCGAGCATGTGCGTTTCTGATCAATTTCCACCTAAGTTCTGATTATATTCAACTACTTGTTAACCGCAGTAGCTGTCTAGGGCTGTCGCAAACTTTCTTTGAACTTTGTAGAAAGATAACACGATATCTTCGTTTATTATTAGATGGATAATTGAAAAGGCACACGTTAGTATGATTTGAAATAACATCGCAAAACAATAGCATAATGACATACATAATATAAGTAGTAAATATTGACATAATATTATAATTGAATAGCATTATATTGACCTATTTATATTTATAATAAGATAAGGGAATACTTTAATTGAGTTTATAGTAATAATTAAATATTTATAATATTATAGTAAATGTGAAAAACTGAAATTGTAATAAATGTAACATCAAAAATTGTTGTAACAACCTATTCTGAATAAACTAATTTGACTTCGAATTCATGCGCACTAAAGTTTTGTATTTGTGTTAAGCAAAGTCGACTCGAAACAAAGAAAAGTATTATCGGAGTAAAAATGTACGGTTCCAACGCAATTAAGGAGTCCAGTCCAGTCCATCGCAATACGCAATACTAGATATTGCCCGCACCTCCGTCATGTCTAGAATACGTATATCAAGCGAGAACCGTACATTTTCAGGACAAAAAGTATCCTATGTCCTTTCCCGGGATCTCAAATTTGAATCTAAAATCAGTTTAGTAGTTTAAGTGTGAACAGATAACAGACAGGCAAACATACATATTTTTGCATTTATAATATTAGTTAAGTTTTATAAAAAACCTCACCCCTATTATGATCATTTCTCAAAGTTCCCCACCCTTGTATAACAAAGCTTAGTGTCGACAAAGGCACATCAACATTAAAAGAAATATCATCCATATATCACGTACAAAGTGTTTTTATATAGCGGGTGTTTACGGGGCTGTAAAACTTTATGGGGTGGTTTATGGGGTGGTCTGGTTTTAGGGGTGGCGTGGGGGTGATAATCTGTTGATGTTGTGGTTTATGTATAGTTTGTTTTTCGCCAGTAAATAAACGAATTGTGATTTATTAGTTGGGGTTTACATGATGTATGTGTGGATAAATCTGATTGTATTACATCGATTTCCATGACGGTCGCTTTTTTTTTTATGAGATAAGGGGGCAAACGAGCAAACGGGTCACCATCAGGTGACCCATCAGGAAAGCAACTTCCGTCGCCCATGGACACTCGCAGCATCAGAAGAGCTGCAGGTGCGTTGCCGGCCTTTTAAGAGGGAATAGGGAAGGGTAGGGATGGGAAGGGAAGGGAAGGGAATAGGGGATTGGGCCTCCGGTAAACTCACTCACTCGGCGTAAACTTATTTTATTATTAAAGGTATTGAAACTATTTTATATTGTCAGAGTGTGTGCACCATATAAAAGAAAATTATAGTGTATATCTTATATATAAAATTCTCGTGTCACAATGTTAGGCGGCGTACTCCTCCGAAACGGCTTTACTGATTTTAGCCAAATTTTATATGCATATTCAGTGGGTCTGAGAATCGGCTACTGGGTACTTTTATATTATTGATTAGTACATTTTGTTGAATAAATAATAGTAAATTATTACAACTCGAGACTGAAGGCGACCATTGTTTGTGCGACGGGATAGCGATGGACGTTGCCATTGTGACATACTTATTTAGTCACTTCAATAAAATAATACGGGCGAAATACTTTATATGGCAAAGAAACGTTTGCCGGGACAGCTAGTTATAGTATACATTTTAGGTAATAAAAGTCGTATGAGCTTAACTTTGTTAAAATCATCCCAGTACTTATAAAGCCGCGTCTCCACTAGGCAACATTTAGCGCGCGACACGTGACGCTCAACATGTACGGCAACGCTGCACAACAGCGCGCGATGTTGCCAGCTGACGCGCAACATGACGCGCA
The DNA here is from genome assembly GCF_905147365.1 of Aricia agestis. NCBI lineage: Eukaryota > Metazoa > Arthropoda > Insecta > Lepidoptera > Lycaenidae > Aricia > Aricia agestis. The sequence continues at coordinate 2,202,574 of NC_056417.1, forward strand.
ACATGACGCGCGGCTTGTTGTTTGTTTAAAGAGAATTGCATCAATTGTCGTCAAGTGGAGACGCGCGCAACAATGTCCGTAGTGTGGTCTAACGAACAAGTGCTCAAATTAAGCGAACTGTACCAAAACTATGAACGTCTATGGGATACTGCTCACAGATACTATAAAAAAAATTATAACCACTGCCACTAAAATCAACACAAGTTCCTCTGGCGACATGTTGGCGACGACTGACGTAAAGTAGATGCGTAGACAGACAACGTTGTTCATCAAAAGTCCCGCGCTGACTTTCAACATGTTGGGCAACTTGTTGTCCAGCATGTTGCGCGTGAATTGTTGCTTAGTGGAAACGAGGCTTAAAGTTTATTTGAGACAAGCAAACTCCAAAAAGAATGATCAAGATATTATGAACAGTTTTAACCCGAAAAAATGTACGGACCCTGCAGTTGCCCGCAACAAAGTTGTGGGCAACTGCAGTGTTAATTAGAATTGCATAACATATTTTAAATACTAGCTGTTGCCCACGACTCCATCCACGTGGACTTCAGTTTACAGCGTACGCTGGTTCAAGTTTCCGTGGGAATGCCGGCATAAAATGTAGCGCACACAAGTGCAAAGTTTCCTCAAAATCCACCTAATAAACAAAATTGTTGTCACATTTCAAAGCTTCGTAAAACTTTTGATTGAATCGGTTCAGTAGTTTTGGCGTGAAAGACAGACAGAGATACTTTCGTATTTATAATATGGTTAGTATGATTCTAAAAAGAATGACATTTACAGCAAGTAGGGTATAAAATAGTATTAATTTAATGAGTAACTAGGTGCCGCTTGTGAACTTCGTGTCACTTTAAAACCTTCCCTGGACTTCTACGAATATTTTAAGACTAAAATCAGCCCAATCCGTTCAGCCGTTTTTGAGTTTTAGCGCGACTTACACATTTGAAAATCCATTTTTATATATATACTAGCTGTCCCGGTGAACTTCGTGTCACTTTACAACCTTCCCTGGACTTCTACGAATACTTTAAAATAATCAGCCCAATCCGTCCAGCCGTTTTCGAGTTTTAGCGTTACTAACACAATTGAAAATCCATTTTTATACATATAGATAATTTCTACAAAAATCGGTATTAGCTGATGAGAGTCGTTGGCCTATCGATTGGTGTATATTTATAGTCGATTTGGGCCACAATTTACCAACGCTGTCTGCCCCTGGAAGGGGTGAGGGAGGTTACATAAATAAATATATATTATAAATGTAAACGTTTGTCTATCTTTCTCGACGACCTCTGTGGCTCAGTTGGTGGGCTGTTGGTAGCTCAAGCCAGGGGTCGCGGGTTCCAATCCCGCCGACGGAACAAAAAGTTTTTAAAAGTTCCTGGATCATGGATGTGTATTAAATATGTATATCATAAAATAAAAATCTGAAATATATATTGTATAGTATTATATAAAAGTATTAAAAATATTATCCGTTGTCTGGTACCCGTAACAGTCCTTCAGAAACTTCGCACGGGGCCAGACTGACGTGGTGTGAAGCGTCCATAGATTTTATTATTATACATTATTATTCTTTACTTCCTTGTTTGATTTTGTTTATGATATTTGGTAGGTATTTCACGGAAAGGACATAAAATATTTTTATGACGGCAAAATTTACGGCATAAACTTTATTGTCATCGTATAAATAATATTATAACCTCAAAAAATAATACTTTTATTTTCATCAAATAAACATTAATTTAGATAGATAAGGCAGAATGAAACTCGAATTTCATTTAAGGAATTATATTTGGAATTATAAAATAAGTATCAATTAATAGATTTTAATGAAATACATGAAAATTAATAACTTTGTAACGATACAGAAATGTCTGATATTCAAAATGAAATAGAATTTACGTATTTACATTAAAACAGTGATTAATTTTGTAATTATTATGTTTCCATACATAAACAATATTAATTTAATATTATAACTGTTTTAACTTTGCATTAAATATTTTGTAACTGAATTGGTGGACCCTCTACCCCTGATGTAACTATGTAAAGTGACTGAAAAATCATCGAACTTATCTCAAAAATAGTACCTAAAATTGTATTTCCAAGACATGTAATATTATGAATATTTCAAGATTTACTTTGTTATATTATTGTAATGTAATATTAAAAATGTACTTTTAAAAATAAAATAAAAAATACAAGACGTAATTCATAAACGTTAAATAAAAACATGACGGAAAATTAAACTTCAATAAAATCAGAGTGATCCGACAAAATAAACCGAATTACGAGTTAAATGACCAAAAATAACAATTTAAAAGAATCAATATGAGTCGAGCTCCGTCAGTCGAGTAGGCGGCCGGGCGTCGCGCGGTCGTCTCTACGAGAGTGCTACGTCGCTACGAGAGCGCTACGAGATCGCTACGAAGTGCTACGAGACCTCTACGAACGTGCTACGGACAATGTGAAGTGAACTTTGTGCAATATGGAATGGAAATATTTCGTATTTTTCTGCTTTTCTCCCCTAGTGTTTGGGAACCCGGCTAAATTAGGTAAGTTTTAATATAGAAAATTCTTCTTCTATATAAACTAAACTATAATAAAAGAAACTACAAATAGGTGGTCAGAATATAGCTTATAGCTCTATTTCTTTCAGACAACCTTTAAATATTATATTCCCGTTATAATTTAGTTCATTTGAGGTTAGGTTTAAGACAAAGAGGTTATCGATATGCAAATAATAATTTTAATACGATGAATTGAAATTTTCAATTACCAATCATGAAACATAATAATATATGAATGTTTTATGATAAGTAATTAAAAATTTTACTCGCAGGTCAATACCAGAAAATTCTGTTACAAAAAATATTTTAATGGATATAATTTAAAGGATCTTATTAGAAAATTATTTACCAAAGTTGCCAGAAGTGTTTTTTTCTGGAAAAGAGCTGAGTTAATAATATCCAAAAATAATTGAGGATGCTTCACAAATCGGGGTTTTTTTATATTGAAGAGCAGTATACTAAAAGCTTGATATATCATTATTATATGGTAAGTTACTGCTTTTAAAACATAAATTAATTATAAACTCGTTTTCTTAATATTTTAACTATGTTATAACTTAAAAAAACTTGAGTGTATTATGTTTTATACTGAAAATATCATCAAGAAAATTTATTTTTTCTCATATAGCAACGAAACGCGTGTAAGAAATATTTTTATTACGTTGTCATAAGGAAAAGTTTGAGGTCAACCCATTTGTCGTTATGGTTATAAAAAGTACTTACTTTAATCATATTTTATGTACTATTATTATTATTAAATATAATTATTATTATAAAATTATTATTAAAAGTAAGTTCACTTAATTTGAATAATGATCTCTTTTGTTGTAAGAACAGAATATACGTGGGAGAGCCATGCTTCGGCACGAATGGGCCGGCTCGACCGGAGAAATACCACGTTCTCACAGAAAACCAGCGTGAAACAGCGCTTGCGCTGTGTTTCGCCGAGTGAGTGAGTTTACCGGAGGCCCAATTGCCTTCCCTATCCTCCCCTATTCCCTTCCCTTCCCATCCCTACTCTCCCCTATTACCCTATTCTCTCTTAAAAGGCTGGCAACGCACCTGCAGCTCTTCTGATGCTGCGAGTGTCCATGGGCGACGGAAGTTGCTTTCCATCAGGTGATCCGTTTGCTCGTTTGCCCCCTTCTTTCATAAAAAAAAAGAAGCTGTAGAGATAGCAGTTAATTTGTTTTCCATGCGATAATCGTAATTTTTCTGTTACAAAAACTACCCCCTTTCCCGGGACAAAAATTCTCCTCACCAAAAGTTTCATTTAAATTAATTCAGCGCTTTAGGCATAAAGAGGTTACTACGGCTGGACCGATTTTGCTGAAATGTCTTGAAGACGAACATAGGATACATTTGTCCCGGAAAAATGTACGGTTACTGCACAATTCATTGAACACTTTGCTCGTAAAGTGTTCAATGAATTTTGGTATTGAGATACTTTGAGTCTCGGGAAAGGACAAGGGATACTTTTTGTCCCGGAAAATGTACGGTTCCCGCACAATAAACTTTATGATTTTCGCTTAAACTATTCAATCTATTTTGATGAAATGGGCGAAATACCTTATATGGCGAAACAACGTTTACCGGGATAGCTAGTCAATAATTATAAAATCAAAAATATTTTCCCTCAAAAATAATAATTAGGTACATACATTTAATACTAATAAATAATAATTATTTATTGACTTAATAATACGAAAAGTTTCGTCCGAATCGGTTCATTAGGTAAGATTGTAACTTTAATAACGCTGCAGGGGAAGAAAGTTTGATATTAATTTCAACAGCAATATTGTAAATCTTGTTTTAAATTACACACGTGTTTCTGAGCGGGACCGAACTTTGGGAATAACTGGAGGGAGGGAACATTATTGTGTAGGAAAAGGTTACAAAACAACCGCAGGCTATATGTATGAAAAATTCCATTATTTGTAAATTGCGAAGTCCGACAGAAGAATAAATTGAAGAAATAAAATTCCAGTCTACTTTTTACATAAATTAAATTAATGTCAATAGTATACAAAAATAAGTTAGTGTTATTAGTAGTTTATAAGGTAAATATAAAACTAAGGTACTTTAACAACATAGAATATGATAGTTAAATTATTTTTACAGACACAATTAAACAATATAAAATATAAAATTTGATTTTGATTATTATATCTATACGTTGCAAATAGTGTACACCATTGTCTTGGCTTTAAAATAACTCTGTTTTAATTGGCTTCTTTACTACAATTTGAAGATCATCATTCATTTACCCTATAGACCCTTTGTAAAGGACAGCCTCCGCAATTCTCTAACCGTCTGTTATCAACAAGTTTTTATCAGAATAAATATATTCACACGCAAAATAATAATACGGGACTATAACTGCTATCTAGTGCTAGTCAAAATCAGAGTAAATATAGCTAAATGTAATTAATTGTAATGAATAATTAATGTGTGATATCGGTGTGCAGCGAGCCCGTAGTAATCTAAAACCAATATTGTTACAGCACTGTGGCATTCTTCATAAATAATTCTGTATGTACGCCCACAGATATATACAATATCAATTATTATACACAGATGTGATGGACATAAAATTGAAAACTTTAGTGGAAGAAACAGGTAAGTAATTCCAGTTAAAATACCGTTTTTTACATAAATGGAGGCTTTAGAGCTTTAGGAAAATGATTTAAAATAAAAAACTGAGGATTTTATGTTCAGCCAGTTATATTAGTCAGATAATGAATTAAGTAAGTTACAAGGTGTGTTCAATTTATAAAGGAAAAATGAGTGATTGCCCGTATATTATAAAATGTTAGCTATCGGGTTCATCCACTCACGTCTTTAAAAATGTATGCGGGAAGTAACTAAACAAAGAGATAATACTTTTGAATGTAGATACTGTATATGAATCCCCTGTTTAGAGTTTACTGTGAAAGTAGCCTGAAAGAATAACTCTCACTAATTATTAACGATATTATTATATTAAGACGCTCGGCAAATTTGTAATTATAAAAATATATAAATAAAAATAGTTTTATTTCTGAATAAATTTGAATCAAATGTTTTCACTACGTTGAACTACATATTGCCTACCACCGGTTCGGGAACCGGCGAGAAGAACCGGCGTAAGAAAATTGCTGAAAATATTTCGATATCCTGATGTTCCCATGGCTTCGGCAAGGTCTGTGCAGTTGGAGAATCAAGTTTTATTAGTGCTGTGTCTACTGGCCAATCATGTTCGCGCTGTGTGGTTTGGACAGAATTGGAGTACAGCACAGCGAGTCCTTCATACGAGTATCCACAGTTGGCGCCTTTAACCCCAGTGAAATCCTGAAAAATCTTACGAACAAAATTCACTTGCTTTTTTTTATGAAATAAGGGGGCAAACGAGCAAACGGGTCACCTGATGGAAAGCAACTTCCGTCGCCCATGGACACTCGCAGCATCAGTAGAGCTGCAAGTGCGTTGCCGGCCTTTTAAGAGGGAATAGGATAATAGGGGAGGGTAGGGATGGGAAGGGAAGGGAAAAGGGGAGGATAGGGAAGGGAATTGGGCCTCCGGTAAACTCACTCACCCGGCGAAACACAGCGCAAGCGCTGTAACTCACTCACCCGGCGAAACACAGCGCAAGCGCTGTTTCACGCCCGTTTTCTGTGAGAACGTGGTATTTCTCCGGTCGAGCCGGCCCATTCGTGCCGAAGCATGGCTCTCCCACGTAAAATTGCTTGCCAAGCGGCTGCTGTAAATCTAGCAAGTTCACAGAATTTTCTGAATTTCCACTCCCTGGAGTTCAACGTTCAGTTAAGTCGACGTAAATAAATGCTATCGCGATGTATCGCCGACATTTTTCACTTCGCTATAACGATAAGATCCAGTGATCGATCGTACCTTACTGATATTGCCCGTGAATTCGTGAGTGAGACGCTTAAAACAAGCTGAAAATTGTATTTATTACTAGATCCGTTGTGCCAAATTCGTTTATTAAGCGGACATTTTTCCAGGATAAAAAATATCCTATGCCCTTTTCTGGGACTCAAAGTATCTCAACACCTAATTTCAATAAAATTGGTTCAGCGATTTAGTCGTGAAGAGAGTTGCGCCAAAATTTGTTAATTGCGCCAGGCAATAAACAAATTTTGGCGCAACGGATCGAATGAAATGAAATGCGAAAGTGTCTGTCTGTCTGTTACCTCTTCACAACCAAATCGCTGAACCGATTTTGCTGAAATTTGGTATAGAGACACTTCGCCGCGCGCGATAGACAAATTTTGGCGCAACGGAGTTTCAGGCGTCATCTAATACCAATATAAATGTATTTAATTTCCTGGATAACTGAGCATTTTTTTGCGAATAAACAAGTACCACTAAACATTTTTTATGCCATATTGTTTATTCAGAAATAAAACAAATTTTGAACTACTAAACTAGGATTAAAATATGAGTTTTAATGGATAGCTTCATAAACTGGAGCGTTTATTAAACGATTACTGTCCAGTGCCAGGCTGATTAATTGTTCTTGCTGTCGGATATTCTCTTAATTGCTAGTTCTGTTGCTCGCTGTTGCTATCCGTTGCTCCCCGTTTCTATTGCTATCCGTTTCACAAGTAACAGATGTTGCCTGAATGCTTTTGAATGATATTCCTGCTTTGCTCTGTCTGACAAGAAAATCCTTTGATGGAATTTCTAATTTATTTTCAGTTACTTACTTATTTAAAATCTGAAAGTTGATAACGCAAAATATAAGGTTTCTTTGCTACGTAATTTTAGGAATGCATAAATTAAAAAATAACTGTTTAAAAACTTTAAGCGCCGAAGTGTCAAATAAATATAAATAGGTTGCGTTTGTTTTTCACTATTTTTTTATAAATCTACCGTCGCCGTAAGTACCGTCGCCCATGGACACTTGCAACATCAGAAGAGTTGCAGGTGCGTTGCCAGCCTTTTAAGAAATGATACTGAATACGCTTATTTCTTGAAGGTTGTAGATCGTATTGGTCCGAAAATACTGCTGGAGACAGTTCATTCCACAGTTACACGAAAAACGCACGGTGGAAAACTCATTTCGATATACAAATACCAGCTAACTTTTTTACGGTATTTTTTACAAAACTCAGTTCATTCAGTCAGTCCTTCAATGTTATTGACGTAAGTCCTGTATTCGTCCAGTCTGACCTCCAGACGAGTCCCATCAGTTTCAAGTATCGATTCAGGAGATTGGCTTGAAGATAAATGACTGCTGTGTTATTAACTTTTTACCAGACTACAGCCAAAAGGCATTTGCTTTTAAATATCGTACATTTGGTTCTGATTTTAACAAATCGTGTTATATTCGTAATGTTGTACTTTAATCCTTCGATCGTAGATTCTTGGAAATATATTGTTATTCTATTGTGTCTCGCTCACCGGTGAGCTTATAGGTCTTGATGGGATGACATGGGTTACGTCATCAGAAATAATTCTTAAATTTTCTAACTGTCCACGGTTTTTTTATTTTCTTCGTATTTCCTTTTTGTAACAGCCTTCCTCCTAAATGAACAAACAATAAAAAGAATTAGCGAAATCGTTTCAACCGTTCTCGAGATTAGCGCTTACACACACATTTAGCGATTTATTTTTATACTTATAATATGGCTTCTCCTGTATCAATCTTATATCTTCAAACGAGCAATTCTTGTATATAATATATCGGAATCGGCTCCAACGATTTTCATGAAATTTAGTATATAAGGGGGTTTCGGGGGCGATAAATCGATCTAGCTAGGAATCATTTTTAGAAAATGTTATTTTATTCGTGTTTTATCGACTACCGAGCAAAGCTCGGTCAAATAGCTAGTGTATATAATACAGGAGAAGCCACGGTCAAAATCTATAGCAGAAACTAAGTTTCCACACGTTGTATTGTGTCAGATGAGAATGACTTTATTTATTCGCTTGTAAATATTGATGTGTGGATGATGGATGGATGGCGCTAACGATTGTACAGATCAGACAAACGATCATCTCTATCCTATATATATATGATAATGTTTTCCTCAATATCAGCATCAGCATCGTACAGTTCGATTGTTTGATCTATGATAAAAATATGTAAATTGTCATCAACATAATATTATTATAGCTATACTCTACGAATAAAAAACTTGAGAGGTGTCAAGGGACACCCGAATGGCACGAATTTAAGTATTTATTATGTTCAAAAAACCTGTATACATATATACATTATACACTCAAAAAAAAAAACGCAATCTATTGACGCCCAGGAATAATTACCAGGAATACTAATAACGCATCGCTGTGTATTTAAAAAAAACGCCATGTAGTTGACGCACAGGAATACTTACTACCAACTATTTGGTGGTAGTTCCCGAATCGGTGGTAGGCCTCATGTAGACACGACGTTCTATAAGTGTTAACTTTGTTAACCTACTTAAAAATAAATGTTTTTCATTTCATTTCATTTCATTTCAACGCCCTCTGCAGCACATGCAGGTACTAATAAAAAAGTGTCGAGATCAAATCTAAGTCAAATATCGTTCTGTCTAGCCTTCAGATTTACGCCGAACGCGCGGTAAGGAACTTCGTTTCGATAAAAACTTAGAAAACGTAACTCCCATACTTTAATCGTTTTGAATTTGGTTCCTTTTCGCACCCTAAAATATGACAAAAGCTACGAAACATTCTATATTTACACAAAATTGTGTACCGAATACATGTATAAAGTATGCATGTATTCAGGTCACATTTTGTAGACTCGTGGACAAATACTTCGACACAGTTACTTTTCCTTAGTTTTTATTATTCGTAGGCTATACTTACTAGATGACGTCGTTTATCGCGCGGGAACCGTACATTTTCCGGAATAAAAAGTATCACATTATTAAGTCCATTCCCGGGACTTAAAGTATCTCCATGCCCAGCAAAATCGGTTCCGCAGTTTTGGCGTGAAGGGGTAACAGACATACAGATAGACAGACTTTTAAATTTCTATTATTAGTTAATAGTACAGTAAAAGTATATAAGTAAGAGCCGGTCCACACGGTGCGTTGTTTCAGCATTGCATCGACACAGCGCTGCCGTTTGTCGCATAGCCGGCCACACGGGCGTTGCGCCATCGAAGCGTTACTTATTACGAATTGGACGCCTCCGTGGTCTAGTGTATAGAGCGCGGCTCTTGACTCGGAGGTCGTGGGTTCGATTCCCGCGTTGGAAACATGTTATTTTCAAGTTTGGTTAGGACAATGCAGGCTGATCACCTGATTGTCTGACAAGTAAGATGATCCATGCGTCGGATGGGCATGTAAAAAGTCGGTCCTGCGCCTGATCTCTCGCCAGTCGTGTCGGTCGTCCGTCCCATATGAGAGTAAAGGAATAGAGAGTGCTCTTGTGTACTGCGCACATACTTGGGCACTATAAAATTACTCCTGCGTAGCTGGTCTGGTTTCAATGAAACCGGCCACCGTCACCGAAACCGGTGTGGGAGCTATTATTATTATTACTTATTACGAAGCAGTCAACGTCAACACCCCCTCCCGCTCGTCTCGGGGAATGCAGTTGTCCGTCATAATATTATGTGCGTTGCGACGACGCAGCGCGCCGTGTGAACACTTTGGTTATTTGTATGTAAACAACGCAACGGCAGCCTGCGTCGACGCAACGCTGACGCAACGCGCCGTGTGGACTGGCTCTAACACGACGCTAGTCCGCGGTCTGACAGTAATGAGGTCCATAATGAGGATCAATTAACCAGCAGTAATGAAGCAAAAGTTAAGCGCCCGGTTCGGAAACAAATTATAATTGATGCACGAACTTAAAACGCGAATTATTAAAAACGAGCTTTTGCCCGCGGCTGCGCTCGCGTTAAGAAGTATAATTATATACAAACTTTCATCCCCTATTTTAGCCCCTAGGGTTGGAATTTATCAAAATCCTTTCTTAGCGGATGCCTTCGTCATAACATCTACCTGCATGCAAAATTTCAGCCCGATCCGTCCAGTGGCTTGGGCTGTGCGTTGATAGATCACCATGTCAGTCAGTCACCTTTGAGTTTTATATATATATATATATATATATATATATATATATATATATATATATATATATATAGACTAGATGTTCGCAACACGAATAAGCCGAATCGCGAAGCAACCATGTACTTTTTTAACCAACTTCAAAACAAGGAAAAGGTTATCAATTCGACGCGTATCTATGTAATATTTCCAGAACTGTCTTTTCGTATATTATGTTAGTCTACATCAGCGTCTAAACAAATTAATGTACCAAATTTCAATGTCAAATATACATATGTTAGCGTTTATGATAATTACTTGCAACTTAATGTCTACTACTAAAACAAATTTTGGCATGGTATTAACGTACAAGAAAGAAGTTGATAACTCGTTACTTTGTAAAACATAAACAACATATTAAGATCACGCTTTAGGGTTAATTCAGACCGCAACGCGACGAGGTGAGGCGAGGCGCGGCGCGGCATAAATTTGTATGGATTTGACAGATTTAAATCGCGTGAGACGCCTTGCGAATCTGTCAAATCCATATAAATTTAGAAATGCATCTACGCGTCGCGTTGCGGTCTGAATAAACCCTTAACCGGCCTGCAGCAGGCTGAAAGTTGGATTTGCACAGAATGGAATTATTCTGAAAAGCAAAAAAAAAAATCCACAACTCATTGTTTTATTTATCTATTTTAATGTGTTATTATAGGTAAAATTACTACAAATATATCATAAATTTAAAGAGTAGCAACTTATGACATTATATTATAAAAGACGGTTAGACGGACCGGCGGATAGACAGGCGCTTTGCAGACGACGGGGCGGGGCGGGCTTTTTGTCCGCGAAGCAATAAAGCCGCCAGTACCCGCTGGGCACCTGCGGCGCGGTCTTTTTGCCTGCCGCGCCGTGTTCTTTGGTACTTGGTAATATAGGATTCCCTTTGTGCTATCGTTCGCGGCGAAATCGACCGGCCCGCCCCGCTCCATCGTCTGCAAAACGCCTTAAGTTTTAGTTAAAAAAGTCTAACAGATAGCTTAACCAAGTTTCCGCCAAAACAGAGTCGATCATTCCAAATAAAACAAAGAAATTTGATAAAATTAATAAAAAGGGAGAGTTCGAGTGAATTTGTAAAACTTCATTCCCAATTGAGCGAATTCGATATTGATGAGGCGGGCGACGGGCTGGATTGGCCCGTTACCTTTGTACCGTCTCATTTTATATCATTAAATAATTGGCTACTCTGTTTCTTTTATTGGTCTTTGATAAATTAACTGGCACTTACTGATGTTGTGCTAAAGGTGAGTCCACATTACAACGGCAGGAAATGAGATGCGTTTTTAAATAAAACATTGAAAACTAAACTTTATTTAACTGCACGACAAACCTCAAACCACAGAAGCAATTTTGAAAGACTACCCCACAACCACACGACATCGTAACGACAAAATTTCGTCGAGCTGTGGTCACGTGTGAATGGTGTCGCTGCAGCTTTTTGTGGTTGCGTTGTGGTACGGACAAAATGACGTTGCGATGTGGTTGTGACGGGGTTGCGATGTGGTTGCGATGTGGTTGCGACGTGGTTGCGTCATGTGTAAGTCAAACTATTGTAGTTCGACTCCGGCTTTTATAGCGGAAACACGTCTTGCTCAAAGTCATGGATTTCGAAGAGGACACTTTATTGTTGCTATCCTTGCTATATGTATTATTGATAAGAAGAAGACGACGGCGATGTCAGCGTAATCGTCGAAATAGAGGTCCCGTATTTACCTCTTGGGTACGGAACCCTAAAAAAACTGGGCGTTGCATCGACGCAACGACGTTGTGGTTGCGATGTGGTTGCGACGTGGTTGCGACGTAGTTGCGACGTGGTTGCGACGTGGTTGCGATGTGGTCGGTATTTGACAAGTGGTCGACAACGACTGCAAAATGTGGAATGGTCAAGTTCATTTACAATACGAAATATACGCCCGACCACGTCGTTTGGTTGTCGTGTGGTTTTTTTTAATTTTTTTTATAGCAAACGGGTCACTGATGGAAAGCAACTTCCGTCGCCCATGGACACTCGCAGCATCAGAAGAGCTGCAGGTGCGTTGCCGGCCTTTTAAGGGGTAATAGGGGAGGGTAGGGAAGGGAATAGGGGAGGGTACGGAAGGGAAAAGGGGAGGGTACGGAAGGAAATAGGGGAGGGTAGGGAAAGGAAAAGGGTAGGGAATTGGGCCTCCGGTAAACTCACTCACTCGGCGAAACACAGCGGAAGCGCTGTTTCACGCCGGTTTTCTGTGAGGACGTGGTATATCTCCGGTCAAGCCAGCCCATTCGTGCCGAAGCATGGCTCTCCCACGTCAAAATGATTGCGGTTGTCGTGTGGTTGTGGTACGTGTGGGTTGGCCCTAAGATAATTCTAGTCATGAAAAAATGCACGATTCTTCTTAAATAAATAAATTTTTACACAATATAGTTGCGGGCGAAATCATAAACAATATTATTACACTATAGAGATAGAATATTTTATGAGTATTATTCTAGACTACATTCTTTGCTCTCAGAAAATTATACAAGAACTATATCTTTAACATAATATAATATTCAATATGTAAGCCACGTATACGAGAGCTGTGGATTCTTTTTATCAGATCACGTTTTTTTGTGAACATCGGAACAATCTTGGGGCCTTAATATAGAAATACAAAATCAATATACATTTAATTTTTGACCGTATTCCAGTCACGATTCGGCGGCTGGGAATACGCGATAGGTTTGATCGATCGAGAATACGGCTAGACGCCTCTGGAACGACAGCTTACTCTTTGGAGATTTTTTTTGCTAGACACCTCTCTGTCGTTAGCTACTATATAGAACTTTTTTAAAGGAAACGTTCATTAGCTAAGTTGCAGCATATGTCAAGTAAATACTAGGAAAGAGGTTCAGAATTGATGACAACAGTACGCAAACGTTTCGTTTCACTTTACAGAAAAACTACTGAAGTGCTTTTGATCAATTTTTGTATACTATGGTAGCAGATTTTTTCCGAATGGTAGGCCTCATGTAGACACGACGTTCTAAAAGTGTTAACTTTGTTAACCTATTTGGAAATAAATATTTTTGATTTTGATTTTGAGATGTATGTAACATAATATTTTGATTAGTAAGGAAAACAACTTCACATTTTGAAAGAAAACACAATACCAGAGTATGTCACAATGTGACATACTCTGGTATATGTCATAAAACAAACTGTTTAATCAAGAAAAAGACAAGAGCGAAACAAAGTTACCAACAAAAGACCAACTTCGGTATTCACAAAGAAATCAAGTTGCAGTCAAAGTTTGACAACGGATAACCGGCTGGACTTTACTTGGCCAGCCTCCATTTTTGCGCTTGTGCCATACTGTCATACCTCTATATCTGATTATACTATAAAGAATAACTTTCTTTACTAAAAATATTCTCAAACCGAATATCCTACATGTCTAAAGTCTAACAACATTTACTTGTTATTAAAATTTAAATATTTTGAATAATTATCATGCTTTGGAGACAAAGAAATTTAAAGTAAAAGAAGAATTAATATTTCTTTTAAAAAAGTCAGACTTTATGTATCTAGTAAGTATATTTATTTTCTTGCTCAGTCGGATAAAATATACTAAAATAATATACTACAAGAACACTTAAAACACTAAAACAATTTTGCTACAATATGCAGGATCAAATCGAGATCAGAATACAAAATAAAAACTATTAAACGAAAAAAAAACATAAAAAACAAAGACCGTGTTACAAAATGCCAGACACGAGCCGGATAACCGGGCAGACCCGGATCTGGCAAGCTGCCAAATTAACATCGAACAATAACAATAATACCAAGAAACTAAAACTCCCGCTTCTTGCATTCAAAGTGTTAGCTTAATTAAATCTGCGGTTTTAAATATTGGATAGTAAAAGTAGTTTAGACGACATTAAAATACGCAAAGTTAGCATCTAGTTAGTTTACCATATTTTTGTGAAATTTTTCTATGATAATAATACAGTCCAGCTTTTGTTACGTCAAACGAAAAAATAATATTTTCCCTTTACTTCTTTACTAAAAATACTTTTTAAAATATTTACAGAATTGTTACTGTAAAGTCGCACAAAAGATAAAGACAAAACAATTTTAATTAAATTATACTATGGCTTATTCATAGTATACCTAACTTTTTTATTAGTAAAGATATAAAGATACTCCACGAAGCTACTTAATAAACATACAATTTTACCAAAAGCATAACATATTAATTCCAAAATATTTATAAACTTTCCCATTACAAAGTTAAGGCGACGCCTTCATAATTTGGCTATAGCGATATCGATTTTTCTCAGCAATGAATAAAGCTAAGAAACTAAAGTCCATTGTCAGTATTCATCATGTCTTTGTCTTTGAATTACCCATAGCATAATACGATTGGTCAACTTTTATAACACAGAATAATCAATCAAAAAGATCTCTGTAAAAAAAATCTACTATTTTGCAAATAGAGGAGAGTGATTTAAGCTTCCAAAATTTATACATAAATCGGTTCAAGCATACACTTTAATTTGCCCATAGCTTATATGAAATGTATTTAGGGTTATTAAATTACGCGACAAAAACCATTTTGTCGCTTACGCCCTTTCCATTTTTGCTGTTCCATTGCTTTCTATCCGACCCAGCTTCTCATAGAAAACAAGCAATCTAAAACATATCCAACACGGTTTTTTACTTTAACGCGGCGTCACCTTAAAGCGATACAGCTGACTTTCGTGTGACGTTACAAACCAGTTCACAGCAGTTCAAACCGGCTTATACCAGTTACAAAGTGTATTACTACGAATTGATGGCTCCACTAAATTTGGCGGTAAAGTGGGTCGCCTTATAATTTGAGCTAAGCCAGTGTAAAGTTTTGGAGATGCTCCAAATGTGCCAAATTAGAGTGAACACTTCGTTAGGTAAATTGATAAGGTGCGGGAGGTCTTTTCAATTTGGTCTGGCTAACTCGGTTTAGTTCTGATTTTGTGATTCGCTTAAATCATGTCGGACGAATTTTTATTAGTCTGCCTGGGGTTGTGATGTATTCTGTATAATAGAGCTATAAATATGATAATTTTTATATATCATTGTAATATTTTTGTGAGCGAATATTTGCGTCGTATCATTACGGTACGCATAAAGTCATAAAAATCATGACGTCTTGTGATACTAATAATGAAAAAAATACATGGCATAAAGAAGTTTCATTTATCAACCGCCAAATTACGTTGTCAAGATACGTTTCTATAGAAAAACTTAAGTTCATTATCAGCCGATAAATTAGAAAGTATCCGTTGACTCCGCCACAATGGGGCCTCGTGGTGAATAGAAGGCAATCCGGGGGCCAATAAAAGAGGCCCCAATAAACGAGGCCCCAATAAATGGGCCCCGCAAACGAGGCCTACATTCGTACTCCATTCAGGGGTTAGGTTTTTGAAACATTAAAAATGTTCTCTAATCATCGGCTTATGCCCTAAGTTTTGTTTTGTTCAAACTTAGTATCGACAAAATTTATGATCGACCTGCTTTAAAAGTATTGCTTTGCTACGCTTTAGGGTTGATTCAGACCGCAACGCGAGGCGTAGATGCATTTCTAAATTTGTATGGATTTGACAGATTCGCAAGACGTCTTACGCTTACGAAATCTGTCAAATTAGTACAAATTTAGAAATGCATCTACGCGTCGCGTTACGGTCTGAATTTAACATTTGAAATATTAAAACACAGAGAAAGTGATCGCAACGATTGCAAAAGTAGGTTTTAACGATGTTTACAATGTTCCTGTGTGTATGTGTGCGTTCATGTTCTTAACGGAGCTGGTAGGTGTATTCTACTTATGCATTACATGTAGTAATGTTTATTTTGTTAATAGCTTTTTTATTAACTTAACTTTTAAAACTATCTTTATTAAATAATAATTTTACGTTTGAAATTAATGAATCTAGAAAACCATTCCGAGAGTCCGGGAGCCATCGCAATTCTCATACAAATGTAATACCAAGAATGATCTTGGTATTACATTTGTATGAGAATTATTGTATTACATTTGTATTGAGAAATTACTATCTTAAGCTGATTAGTAACTCAAATATTATGGTAAATATTCTCGTATGGGAAATGATTCCCATGGTAAATATTCTCGTATGGGAAATGATTCCCATACGAGAATATTTACCATAATATTTGAGTTACTAATCAGCTTAAGATAGTAATTATCTAGGTTCCTGTACAAAGATTCACTGCAAAATATACCAAAAATATTAACGATTACAATTTAATATGTAAATATTGTACTTAATATATATTCTCGTATGGGAAATGATTTTGGTATTACGTTTGTATGAGAATTGCGATGGCACCCGGACTCTTAAATTTATAAAACAAAACAAAAATATTGCGACAAAATCCATGTAATAATACTAATGTATTATTATTAATGTGGGTCATAAATGTATGGCCCACATTCACGTACTTTCAGAAATTAAGCCAAAACAATATTATGGCCTTGTTCAGATTGGCCGAGTGCCCGTAAACTATATCATGTTAATTCCTACATTAATAGTTATGAGTATTGTTTTTTGCCCTAAATACAACTCGAATGTACGAATTTTAGAGACTACCTTGCCTTTAAATAAAAAAAATATAGCTCTCGTTAAAAAAATTAGGATAATAAATTCAGTTTTAATTAACTCAACTTCATGGTGACTTTTGTATCGTTTGGGAACCGTTCTGTTTTTCGAAATAAAAATCAACCTATTGTTATGTGCTAGGCTTCGAAGGATTCGGAGAGAAAGGCCTGCTGACTCTCTTGAAGGCTTTATTAACACTGCACTAAACACTAGGTCACAACACTTAGCACTAAGTCCAAACACTAATCACTAGGTCCAATCACTAAGCACTAGGTCCAATCACTAAGCACTAGGCCAATCACTAAGCACTATCACTGTCCTAGGTCGTAGCCAAGTCGCAGGTTTCACTGGTTCACTCACTATTGATCACTTGTTGTCACTCCGAAGTCGTCTCGAAGATCGCTCAGATTGAACTGAACTCCCGGGCCATCTACCTGCGGCTTTTTATATGGCGAAATGCGAACGAATTCCAGAAAGTTCTTGATTCACGTAAACAAGTGTGGGAACTTTCTAGGAGGCTCGAACATGTACCACCTAGCGCCATCTAGTTTCGAGCAGGGGATTTATGTGTAGTGTGTCCCCTGATCGGTTTCGCTAGTTTGCCGCTAGATGGCTCTGTGTGTCCGTAACACTATTTTGTTTTTGCCTGGGGCTCAAATTTACCTTACCATTTTTTTTATCGTGATGAGGTAATACAAATATATTTTTGCGTTATTAATATTAGTAAGAATTAACCGATAAATGGATATTTTAGTAAATAGCTTACTTTTATTGTGTTTTTCACAGCAATCTATACATCTATACATCTATACATATAAATAAAATTGGAGTGTCTGTTTGTAATATTGAAAGAACCGTTTTTTACTATATGCATATGAATGTATATAGGGTACATACACCAAAACAACCTTTTTTACAATTTTTGTCTGTATGTCTGTCTGTCTGTCTGTCTGTTTGTTCCGGCTAATCTCTGAAATGGCTGGAGCGATTTTGACGGGACTTTTTTTGGCACATAGCTGATGTAGTAAGGCATAACTTAGGCTACTTTTTAACCGACTTCCGAAAATGAGGAGGATATATTTCACTTTTTTTTATTTTGGTTCGCGGACAACTCCGTCGTTTGTAAACCGATTTCCAAAATTCTTTTGTTGTTGTATAAGATGTAGCCCGAATTTGGTAACATGATCACAAAAGTGGTGATCTGATTATGCAATCCATGAGAAATCCACAGGACATCTTAAAATTTATATGAAAACATATAGTGATTTTACGTTATTCTGAAGGATTTTAAGCTTTAACTACCAAAAAATAAGAATTTGCGCCGAAGTACACCCTGGTTCCGAAGGTGCTGTAAAGAACTCTTGAATCCTTATACATAAATGTTCGGTAAATTTTGGCATTGTTTCAACAACTAAAAGCATATTATTATGTCAATGTGTCAATAATACTAATCATCATCATCACTATAATCATGCCATGAATCATCACATTATTATCAAAAATTTTGCCTTTGATTATATTATTGTTACACCGTTTGTTGACTGATTTTCAAAACTCTTTTGTTGCTATTTAGTGTTTACTGTACTTTATAAAGGTACAATAACCCGAATTTGGTACAATGCTTACGAAAGTGGTGATCTGATACTGAAATTCGTGAGATATAGAGGGAACTCCTGGATATTTTTTGGGACACACATAGACGCGTCAACTATTTCTGTATTCAATCTTCATATTTTTTTAATTCGTAGCAGCTATAACTTTAGCGCAATTTCTTTGTGCAATTTACCGCTTTTTTGTAGATCTAGGTTAAATGAAATAAAAAGTATTAAATAATTCATATGAATTATTAATACTTTTTAGTACAGAATATTCTGTACTCAGTATTTCTGTTCTCAGTCTTCATTATTTTGAAGTCGGTACCAACTACCAGCTAACCTAATAGCCAGTTCTATGACAAAATATAACTGCAAATTATATGACTGGTACCGACTTCAAATTATGAAGATTGAGAACAGAAATACTGAGTAGGTACAGAATATGAATTATTAATTAATACTTTTTAGTTCATTTAAGAAAATTACTATTGTCTTTACCTTGGAAGTCGGTTTCAATTTTTGTTTAAAAATAAAAAAAATTCTCTTATTCGTTATCCTTAAGATTGTCTATACAGTATTGGCGTTTTTATCTACAACTTTAGGTTCATGAAAAGTGATCAGATCAACTACTTAACAAGATCCCATTTTTGCTATTAGGGTAAGGAAGGGGAAAATTTCTCTCTTTTTCATTTTCTTTTTTTATCACATTTTGCTGACGCGGACGAAGTCGCGGGCAACAGCTAGTTCTTAAATATGTTTCAACTTTTTGTTTTCAATATTATTTAAACAGTACCTGGATGACCGAGCTTTGCTCGGTATAGCAAATACTCATTGACTACGTGTTACCTAACAACGCCATCTGCTGGAATAGCTTTAGCTGTTGTTGTGTCGTTAAAGCAATTAGTTGCTCACAAAATAGTATTATTATTCGCCAATTTATCGATTACCGATAAAACATGAATAAAAAGACATTTTCTAAAAATGATTCCTAGCTAGATCGATTTATCTCCCCCGAAACCCCCTATATACTAAATTTCATGAAAATCGTTGGAGCCGATTCTGAGATTCCAATTATATATATTATATAATATACAAGAATTGCTCGTTTAAAGATATAAGATACTTTGAATAATATCTATTAAAAACTCAACGACGTTTAAATAATCTAAGATTCTAGATAATATCTTCAAACTACAAGCATATGTTTCCTACACGTCTCATTCCGAAGATAACATTGCAGTAATCACATTTAGGATCTCATCAGCGCAAAAGCCGAGGCGTTCACGAGTTCTTCGAGAAACAAAGATCGCGAGTTCTGTATACAAGTATTTCTTTTCAGCTCTTGTTGTTAAGGAATATGCTATATGCATAATAGCTTTTTCAAACCATCGTTTCTAATTTACATATTTTATCTTATTAATTAATGTTTTCAATGAGGATATCTTGAATGAGATGAATATTTATCCTCCGTTTTTCTCTTCTGCCTGCCTAGCATACGCTAACGAGATATCTCACTCTACATGTTTTCTCGATGTTTGATAGTTTGTCTCTTCATCTCTATTGACCCTAGCATGACAAACATTTTTTCTCGCGTAGATCTATCATCGAAATAACACATTTTTATAGAGTTTTGTCGATATAATGTCGAGATTTTGACATTAGGAGACGAGTAGTTTTTAAATATATCGAGAGTGAGATATCTCGTTGGCGTATGCTAGGCAGGCTTTACTAGTCTGCTATATCTATTTCTCTTCTATATCTATGTAGGTTTTATTGCAAAAGGTCAAAAAAATATTTAATTTATCGGAGCCTATGCAAATATTTCCACCATATGATATTAGTATAGAGTTTATAATGTATTATGTTTATACAGCCACATATTATGACTTGCTCACATACTTGTAAAATTTGCACGCCACCCAAAGGCAAAATTAGAGAACTGTTTACTTGATTAACATCATAGTAATGTACCTTATTTTAAGCAAATAAACGATTTTTATTATATTCTATTTCATAAGAAAGTTCAGTTTCTTATAGAATTAAGCTAGTGTGTAGTAAAAATTGTCAAAATTCATGTATACTGCTTTTAGTAAGTAATAGGGTACTTTATAAGTAGGCACTATGTAACATTCAAAAGGTTAAGCACACCTGATGATACTTATAAACAAAGAATAAGGTTTACAAGGACTCTCCGTAAGCTCAAAGCTTAAGGAAGGCTTAAAAAGCTCAGGTATGTGTTAATGCGACGGATTTAAAATGACGTACGGAAAACTCTGGTTGAATGTAAGCTTAAAGTATTTTGGAGATATCAAATAATTCTACGTGTAACCTTTATAATGCCTTAAAATAACCTTTATAAACGTGTGAGCAGTTAGGAACATGTCAGGTCTCACAGAAGATAACGCAGAGGGATGGCCTAGACAAGCCCTAGTAGGGTCTCTGTACGGCCTGGGGGGTATTTGAACACCCTCACTCAGACGTGTCTGCCGATAACCAGGCAGACACCCGCTGATAGAACTGCGGTGGCCCCACATTTCCCGTGGATCTCTGTCAGTAGCGGCGCACGAAGGTGGGTAGAGCTGCGGCCACTTATTATCTCATCGGTCGCAGCGAGTTCCACATACCCCGGTTGTCCTCCCCAGCACTGCCGGGGATGCATAATGGCATTTCTCGACCCAAAAAAAAAGGTCTCACAGAAGACCTTTTTTTTTGGGTCGGGAAATGCCATTGTGGATTTGACACAAGGTCAATGTGGTTTGGGTTATAAATACCAGGACCACAAGTGTGAATTTCTTGAGATATTTGGTCTTTGCTTACGGCCGCTTTATATTATTCCAAATATCCATATATCCAATCCAATCCAATCCAATCCGGGAACTGGAATGCACTGAATGGTATTCCAGTGCATTTCAGAGACCATCTATGTAGAGCGGTCTCTGAAACTGGACTGGAATAATGTTATTCTAGTAACAATTCAGCGCTGGATTGGAATCATTTTAACCCGCAATTACGTTTATTAATGTGGGTGGCATTTTCTGTCAAATGGTTTTGTTTAAATTTTTATTTTACGTCTGCTTATTCTATGGGTCTGTGAATCAGCAATCATCTACTCGTACTTATTCATCTTTTAAATAATTAATTGTAGTATTACTAAACAGCGCACAGTCCTGATTAGCTATATCCACACTATGCACTTTCATCTTCAATTTTCGTCATCTTCTTTTATTGAACTTTCGTTTTGGCGCATTCAATAATTGAATACGTCAACGATCGCAACGCCAACATTGTCATTTTTGTTCGGTTGCACAGTGTCTGTCAGATTATTATAACATGTGCGACGAGAACATTTTACTAGGTGGAATATGTGCGGCTTATTTGGTCATAAGAAATTCCAAAATAAGAACAATGCGAAAGTTTTGGATACGGTCAGAGCGCATGCGTCGCTGGCATGCCTCACGTGCGCTGTTGACTGCGCTATAACGCATGTCCTTGATGAACAAAAAAGGCACATGTGTATGTGGACAAAGCTACTCATGCTTATCAAAGTTTCTGAGTGACATGTCTCTATGACAACGTTAGTACCAAATAGCTTTGTCCACACTGTGCCTTTTTATGTTCATCAAGGGCATGCGTTATAGCGCAGTCAACAGCGAACGTGAGGCATGCCCGAGACACATGTCCTCTGACCGTATCCAAACCTTCAAAAATGACAATGTTGGCGTTGCGTTCGTTGACGCATTCAAGTTGAATGAAAGAAAATGACGAAAATTTAAGACGAAAGCGCATAATGTTGACATTGCTATTCTCCACTAATACTTTTAATACATGTACTTTTAAAACACTTTTGAGATGTTTAAGTTGTAGCGTGTTTATAAGAAATAACTTACTTTTGACTTTGTTTTGCAGAATTTTTTGTTCGTAACTTTATAACTTAGCAACACGATAACGAATTATGTCATAATTTTATAACGAGCTCGTTAGGACCTTAATTATTTTTGAATGACTAAAAAATTAAGAATTAAACTTAATAAATGATAGACGTACACTTATTAATATATAAAAAGAATTATGTTACTAAAAGTGTTATAAGAAATTTGACGACCTCCGTGGCTCAGTAGGTGGGCTGTTGGTAGCTCAAGCCGGGGGTCGCGGGTTCGAATCCCGCTGACGGAACAAAAAGTTTTCAAAGTTCCTGGGTCATGGATGTGTATTAAATATGTGTATCATATAATATAAATATTTATGTATAGTATAAAAGTTATTTCCGTTGTCTGGTACCCATAACACAAGTCCTTCAGGCACTTAGCACGGGGCCAGACTGACGTGGTGTGAAGCGTCCATAGATATTATTAAAATGACCACTTTTGAAACATATTTTACGAAAAGCAATACTTTGCTACTACGCATTAGCAGAAATTTCTACAAAAAGCTACAAAATACCATGAAGAGCTACGCGTTGCTAAAAAGTGCTACTTATTGCTACGAAGAGCTACGCGTTGCTACGTAGTGCTACTAATTGCTACGAAGAGCTACGCGTTGCTACGTAGTGCTACTAATTGCCACGAAGAGCTACGCATTGCTACGTAGTGCTACTAATTGCTACGAAGAGCTACGCGTTGCTACGTAGTGCTACTAATTGCTACGAAGAGCTACGCGTTGCTACGTAGTGCTACTATTTGCTACGAAGAGCCACGCGTTGCTACGTAGTGCTACTAATTGCTACAAAGAGCTACGCATTGCTACGTAGTGCTACTAATTGCTACGAATAGCTACGCGTTGCTACGTAGTGCTACTAATTGCTACGAAGAGCTACGCGTTGCTACGTAGTGCTACTAATTGCTATGAAGAGCTACGCGTTGCTACGTAGTGCTACTAATTGCTACGAAGAGCTACGCGTTGCTACGTAGTGCTACTATTTGCTACGAAGAGCCACGCGTTGCTACGTAGTGCTACTAATTGCTACGAAGAGCTACGCGTTGCTACGTAGTGCTACTAATTGCTACGAAGAGCTACGCGTTGCTACGTAGTGCTACTAATTGCTACGAAGAGCTACGCGTTGCTACGTAGTGCTACTAGTTGCTACGAAGAGCTACGCGTTGCTACGTAGTGCTACTATTTGCTACGAAGAGCTACGCATTGCTACGTAGTGCTACTATTTGCTACGAAGAGCTACGCGTTGCTACGTAGTGCTACTAATTGCTACGAAGAGCTACGCGTTGCTACGTAGTGCTACTAGTTGCTACGAAGAGCTACGCGTTGCTACGTAGTGCTACTATTTGCTACGAAGAGCTACGCGTTGCTACGTAGTGCTACTATTTGCTACGAAGAGCTACGCGTTGCTACGTAGTGCTACTATTTGCTACAAAGAGCTACTCACTGCTGCACCGTAAATTAAAACTTAATACTACGGTTTAATTAAGTTTAAATTATACAAAGAATTTCCATATATATAAACTAATGTTGCAAATAAGTTTATCTCTCTGCTTCTGTAGCCTCTGTCTGTACGCTTAAGCCAACGTTTCGATAAAAATTAATATTCGGTATAGAATAATAATATGTTATAACGAAGCATCTCGGAAAATTTTAAACGAATTTTCGCCCTAACGAAGTTGCATGCAGTGCAACGTCTTGAAAACGCGGGGATATTTTGCTTACCTTGCATATTTTATTAAAACTAGTATTTAAACTACTATTATAAACCAGCATTTAACTCTCATGTAACACTTATAAAACACTTACACGTGTGGATAATTATTTTACAAGCTCACACTCGAGCACATAAAAACTTTCGGCTGTCACTTGTCACTTCTCCCTCGGGTCTGACCGCTGACGTGCTTATCCCGGGTATGAGGGTTGAAATAACTATATTAGTTTACATTATACTGTCCGTAATTTCGTACATACATCTGAAGAAACTGTGGATTATTTTGTAATAGAAATGTCATGATTTTATATACAAAACGAGCTTTTGCCCGCGGCTTTGCTCGCGTTAAGAAGTATTATTATATACAAACTTTCATCCCCTATTTTAACCCCTTGGGGTTGGAATTTATCAAAATTCTTTCTTAGAGGATGCCTACGTCATAACATCTACCTGCATGCCAAATTTTAGCCCGATCTGTCCAGTGGCTTGGGCTGTGCGTTGATAGATCACTATGTCAATCAGTCAGTCACCTTTGAGTTTTATATATATAGATGACCTGGGACTTAAAATATATTCGCATGATATTTAAAAAAAATCGGTTCGAAAGAGTTAAGAGTTGGTAAACAAACTTTCTTTTTTAAGATATTAATAATTTAATAGTTTTATAATTTGTTGTTATAAAAATAATCTCAAATACACTGACCTTACTCTTTAAACTTCATCAAAATCCATTTACTTTTTGCGTAAAAAGGTTAAACAAACATTTGCACGTGCTCAAAAGCACTTACTTCTTTCTTTTTACTATAACACCAGACATTTCGCGTGGCTTCGCCCGCGTAAATTTGATATTTTGCAGACAAATTAGTCCCCAAAAATAGCCTATGATCCTTTACGTGTTCTACTTCTTATCTGTGCCAAATAACAGAAAAATTGCTCCAGTAGTTCGTGAGATAAGCCCTTTCAAATAATTTCCCCCGTTATTTCCACATTTTCCTTTATTTCTCCGCTTCTATTAGTTTTATCGTAATAAATTAATATAGCCTATAGTTTTTCTCAATCAATGAACTATCTAACACTAAAAGTTATATTATGTATAGATGACTGTGATGTGATTTGTGTGTATGTATGTCAATGTATATATGTGTCAATTTATATTAAATATTAATATGAAATGACTTTTATTAAGGCCCGATTCGACCAAACTTGAAGTTACACGAGTATAACTATCATGAGAATAATTTTACTCCTTTAATAAACTCTAGGGTATTATCGTTTGCATTTTACCAAGTTACTCAAAGAGTATGAAATAAAATGTCAATTATAGCTCACAATGACACCGACCGTGACAGTTGAACCCTGTTGTGCAACTATTCTCAGTTTAATATAGTACCACCAAAATAGCCCGTGTGAATATTTACTCCCGTGTAATTACCCCATTCTTGGATTAGAAGTTGGAAAAACGCAAAACCAGCTTACTCTTAGATTAGGTGACAGTTATACTCGAGTAAAATTTTACTCCAGTTTGGTCTAATCCGCCCTAAGAGTTTTTTGTTTAAACCAAGATTAATTATGACCTAAACGAAACCATACAAGACTTTATGTGTCAGATTTACAAAGTATCATCCTTTACAGTTTAGTAGTTAACACGTAAAAGTATTAACATTGTATCACTTCGCTAACTATCGTCGGTTTTTTAACGTTTATTAACGCGTTTACTGCCAAAGTTATGGGCTCATAAATTGTTTTATATTATCTTTTTATGGCTGTCTTTTATGCCATGCTCATACTTTTTATAGCAGCGCTTGAACATACGCAAAATATAGTTTAGATAAGACATAACGAGGTACATTTGGACGCTTTTTAGCATGCGTATACTAACCCACAAAAAATCACGTATTGTACTGTTATGAATGCAGTCTTGTTCTAAATCATCTAAAAATCTTTAGATGATTTAGAACAAGACTGAATTCAAAACTCAACAAAAAAAATGTGGGTTAGTACACAAATGCTTAATAGCGACCATTTATAGTTACTTTTACCCTATGCATACAAAAATATTTATTTGTTCGTATTTAAGAGTCCTCTAAAGTATTAGACAAGTTTTGACAGCTTTTTAAAAAAAAGTATTTTTTGGAATACCAAACAATGAAAAATGTGTCGTTCCCATCGATCGTGGAATAACGAGACACAATAGCTTATCTATTGTTATCGCGGCCGGATGCGGCCGCTTAGGGCTTCATGAAGCATTAGTTATAATAAGAAGTACAAATACAGCCTAAACCCCAATGTGAGAGACAAAACATCAAGTTTTAATTTTACTGACTAGCCTCACAGCTCGGACTATAGTTTGCTGAAAAATACAGCCTTCCGCAGAATTTAATACCGGCCTGCAAATTGTTTTCACTTGGCAACATAAATCCTGTCCCTTAACAAATTAACCCCGAAATAAAAAATCGCTTACACTTTGTTGGCAACCCTAATGACGTCACTGAGCGAACGAGTGAATGACTGAACAAATAACGGTTAATGCCCTGACATTGAATGATTCCCGTTCATTAATCACTCAGGGCTGAGAATGAAGCGATCAATTTAGGCGCTGTTTATTGTTTTAATTCGAGTTTAATGTTTATTTATTAGCTGTTCTTGCTCTGTCATATTTTATACGCATTCTGATTCACTGCGTTGTTAAAGATATTTCATAAAATAGCAAAATGTTGGCTATTTTATGAAATATCTTTAACCTTTAACGTCACGGGCGGGGTCTACGCAGACCCCACGCGCTGTTTTTTGTTGATAATTTTTTAAATTGGCAAGTTACGATCGCACATTTTCGGCTAATCTCCATGCAACGCAAGGTTTTTCAGTGAGTATAACCCCGTCGCTCCTCTGCTAAGAGAAGTTACATTTTTGCTTATGTGGGGATACCTGCAGACCCCACCCGTGATTTAACGTACATCCTTTTTTCACATCACATTGTTTATGTGTTTATTTATTTGTTTTTTTTAGTTGGCTATGTATAAATGGAAAAAACTGTTGCCGACTAACAGGAAATCAAATTGCTCAAATCATATTATACAGTTTAATGACTGAAAGTTTTGGAAGAGAAACATTTTAGAAGAGTTAGAAGTAGGTAGACCTAGTGCGCCAAAAATGAAGCGAAGATGCTGTTATTGCTCCAGAACTAATTATTATTGCCCGTAACTATTTGCAAGCCTCATTCAGTAAAATTATTTATTTCTTACCTAGCCTATTCAAGGAATAATTTAAGTTTAGGGTAGTTTTTACTTTCCTTTTCAAGGATTGTCAATTTTTTTCTCTAATGGTTAGTGTTAATTTTTATTTTGATAACCTATTTATAAGTCCTATTTTATTAGAAAAAAATAATAAGTTAGTCAGAAGTAGACATTTTTATTGAATTTTAGTACATTCAACATGTGCCCTAAAAATTCTATGCACGAAATTGGTTAGTTCATAAAAATATTCTTTACTGTCTAAATAATGGTTAGTTTATTATTTATAAATGCTTTCCATAAATAAAATAATATATTTTCTCATAATATAAAACAGGTTTTAAAAATAACTAAACCATTTTGAATTTATATGTATATTTATATTGGGGTACTTCTAGACCCCACGCGTGACGGAACGTTACCCAAAACTATGCGTGTACTTAAAGGTTAAATCTGTACTCATGAATTTTCCAATACAGTAGAGGAATAATAACTTGTTTTACGGTATTTGAAAATCATCTCTCTGTATTTTATATTAATGTCTGTATACTTTCTTACATATTATTCCTGGTTTTAAAGCTTAAGTTGTTATTTAAAAAGTTCTCCCTGTATTTTATATTACTGTCTGTATACGTTCTTAGATATTATTTCTGGTTTAAAGCTTAAGTTGTTATTTAAAAAGTTACTCAGCCAGACCAAGCATTTCACATCTCTCGGTCGAGAGATCTTTCTTTAGGGCTCTCACGCGTATTATATATTATTACCAAACTTAATATTTTCAGTTTCTAATCTTTTTGCTGACAGCCCTAACCGCAAAAGGGTAGGGAATATTGAAATTTGTGTTTTATTGATGTTTTGATTGGAATCACTCGGTCGGAATTGCTGACTGAGCCGCCATTATTGCTCTATCCAAATGTTATCTTCGTATTGAAATATGAATTTATTTTCTTATTATTTTGTCGTATTGGAACAATTATTCTTATTGTGATTTATTTAGAAACTTAAGTTTTTGCTCTAGTTGAATGTTGTTTAATTAAAGTTACATTTAACTAACTGTTAACATAATTGCGCCGACGGACCTTACATTTTACCGGAATAGAAACGTATAATAATATGTCCAAATAAAAAATTATATTATTTTTTTTTATGAAAGAAGGGGGCAAACGAGCAAACGGGTCACCTGATGGAAAGCAACTTCCGTCGCCCATGGACACTCGCAGCATCAGAAGAGCTGCAGGTGCGTTCCCGGCCTTTTAAGAGGGAATAGGGTAATAGGGGAGGGTAGGGATGGGAAGGGAAGAGAATAGGGGAGGATAGGGAAGGGAATTGGGCCTCCGGTAAACTCACTCACTCGGCGAAACACAGCGTAAGCGTGTTTCACGCCGGTTTTCTCTGAGAACGTGGTATTCCTCCGGTCGAGTCGGCCCATTCGTGCCGAAGCATGGCTCTCCCACGTAGAAAAGACTTAATATTAAAATATTATTTTAATATTGTCTTTTCTCGGGACATAAAGAAAGTTATGTATGTTAAAATCGGTTCAATAGTTTGAGCGTGAAAAGGTAACAGACATACACACTTTCGCATTTCAAAAAACACTGATAACAAACACAATTTACATAGAGAATTTAATAATGTTTTTTTATAATCAAAATTTCAAAATGACAGCTTTTTAAATTACGCCATCTAATATTGTTTCCACCTTCTGTAGTTGCACTTCATAATGAATCTTATGGTCTTAGAAGTAAGGACTATATTCCTCTGTTTTTGAACAACGTTTACCAAACATGAATTTTAAGTGTAACAAAGTCGTGTCGTGACAAAATTAAACTGCGCCGCTTAATTATGAACATTTCTGTGGAAATTATACGTAATAATGATTTATTCAGCAATTTCGGTGATTATTTCTGATTTTGGAGGTTTTAGGGATTGGCAATTTCATTCGTAACGAAAAGAAAGTTGGTGGTGTCTTTTCCCGTCGAAATATTTTAGTTTTTTTTAATAATTGGCAGTAGTCAGATGTCTGATCTTTTTTAAGGAACTACTTCTACTTAAGGCGAAAAAACATGGTGTTTTGAACAACGTAAAAAGGCATTGTTTCCTAAAACTAAATCTAGCTAGAATAGCATCCCAAATGGAAATTCTGCTGATCTGATTATAAACAAGATTGTCTTGTTTAAACTACAAGACATTATACGCTCTTGGAAGTCCTACACAAGTATTAATAATACGTCGTCGTGTGTAATAGCAATGTAATCAAAAGTTTAAGCCATTTGGCATATCTTGGCACGGGGCCGGGCTTAAGTGGTTTAGGCTCAGAGCATTATATTTTCAGGCTGTTGTGTAACCGAGGAAGCCAGTTCGATTGGAATCCTAATTGATTTTACGTCCTGTTTCTCATGCTTCGAACAACGGTCGCAGGGTGTTACACTCATGAGACAGCATGGGTGGAGTGCGGAGGATACAGCACTCGAAGTGACTTTCGAGTCATGGGAATAGACTCGAGAGAGGCGTCTAGGGAAGAGGCCCATATAATATATATTATTACGTCACACAAACCCTAGATTTATTCTGCGCTGTTACTGCCTTGAGGGTTGATTCAGACCGCAACGCGAGGCGTAGATGCATTACTAAATTTATATGGATTTGACAGATTCGCAAGACGTCTCGAGCAATTGAAATCTGTCAAATCCATACAAATTTATGCCGCGCTGCGCCTTTAAAAGTTGTGACTTTTTTTTATTTATTTATTTATACTTTTGCACAATGTTAGTACATAGGCGGACTTAATGCCAAATGGCATTCTCTACCAGTCAACCTTTAGGTGTTCAGAAACAAAATTGTGTAGGTAAGTGCAAAAAATGCGAAAAGATATAAAGAAAATAAACAAAATGCAATCTAAATTTAGGATCATGAGTAAGCATTTCACTTGGTGATACGAAACTACTCTAATTATACTATCTATATGTATATATAAAACTCAAAGGTGACTGACTGACTGATTGACATAGTGATCTGTCAACGCACAGCCCAAACCACTGGACGGATCGGGCTGAAATTTGGCATGCAGGTAGATGTTATGACGTAGGCATCCGCTAAGAAAGGATTTTGATAAATTCCAACCCCAAGGGGTTCAAATAGGGAATGAAAGTTTGTATATAATAATACTTCTTAACGCGAGCGAAGCCGCGGGCAAAAGCTCGTTCCTTTTATAAAAGCAACTTAGGATATATTATAGTGAAAAAAATACGAAAATGCCCTATTAATTTAGAAGTAAAGGATCTTTAACTTTTATGATGTTAAAATATCGGGTCTACTAATAATAAAGTATTTTATATTTTGTAATATGGAAGTGTTCCAAGATAATAGAGTTTAATGGCCGCTATCTCGAAGGGCTCATTTTAAGGGAAATGTTTATTTGAAAATTTTATCTTTACACAAGTTGTCTGTTTTAACTTGTGTAAGTTTGTGCAAAAATTAAGATATGAAATCGTTTTTATTGACAAATCTTTTTACATAATATGAACAGAATTGCGCAGAATTCAATTTATTTTGCGGGAACCGTAATATATTTTGTTGTTTTCCTAGGTTATTTACATTTTAGCGTCATAAAACTTTTTACTTATCAGGACTTAAATTATTATTCTTTTCAACCCTAAACATATACTCCTAATAAAACCAGTAGAAATTAAGTTTTTGAGGACCTTATATTATGACACTTATAGTGCCTCTAGCGGCAATATTTTTTTTTTTTTTTATGAAATAAGGGGGCAAACGAGCAACCTGATGGAAAGCAATTTCGGTCACCTGATGGAAAGCAATTTCCGTCGCCCATGGACACTCGCAGCATCAGAAGAGCTGCAAGCCGGCCTTTTAAGAGGAAATAGGGTAATAGGGGAGGGTAGGGAAGGGAAGGGAATAGTTGAGGGTAGGGAAGGGAATAGGGTAGGGGTTAGGGGATCGGGCCTCCGGTAAACTCACTCACTCGGCGAAACACAGCGCAAGCGCTGTTTCACGCCGGTTTTCTGTGAGAACGTGGTATTTATCCGGTCGAGCCGGCCCATTCGTGCCGAAGCATGGCTCTCCCACGTATAAAATTATGTGACCATACAATATTTTTACGTTATCATTTTATACAATTCATTTAGAAAATATGCCAATCAAAAAACCCAAAGAGTAAACACATTTGGAATGCAAATGCCGAAGTCAGTTCTGCTAAGTCGTAGTTCTCAACTTTGAAGGAAAACCTACATAGTTTGAATATTATTTATTAAGTTTCAAGTAACCTTATATTTTGCTTTAAGTCGAGTTATGAATCGCTTAACTTTTTTTACAGCGTCATAAAAACGGTGAAAATGCTAAACGAACGAACTAAGATTTTGCAGGTACCCTAATTTTTGGAGTTTTTAAAGAAGTACATTTCTAAGTATCATATTTACATACCTACTAATAATATTTTAAAATACTGTATAATATTATGTTAAATGTTTATTGCATAAGTCTATCTGTTATTTTTTATACTGAACAGACAAATGATTAAAAGCAGAGGCACTATTAAAGCAAACGTCAAACATGTTGCGCACGTCATATCAGAATATTGACAGAGACGTTGTCAAACGTTTCTGTTTAGATCAGGCCGGGTTCCCAAACTTATTTTGTCTACTGCCCACTTTGAGACCAAATTATGTTATAGCGCCCCCTTTGTTTCAATTTAAAATGAATCCAGATTAATTTAATCACTCCCCAAGCCTCTACACAACGCTCCCATTTTTTTCTGGGTCCCACACCCTTCAGACCTTCAGCGCCCACAAGGGGGCATTATCGCCCACTTTGGGAAAGGCTGGTTTAGATACTGTCTGTGCTGGTACTGCCTCGAGCGTGAATACATTGCACTGATATATCGTATTTGGAAATTATGAATACGGATACTTAAAATTCCAGGAAGGGACATAGGATAGATTTTATTCTGGAAAAATGCTAACATAAAATAAGCTTGGACGCAAGATAGTTGCGGGCCACATTAAATATCTCACATTTTTTTAATGAAATAAGGGGGCAAACGAGCAAACGGGTCACCTGATGGAAAGCAACTTCCGTCGCCCATGGACACTTGCAGCATCAGAAGAGCTGCAGGTACGTTGCCGGCCTTTTAAGAGGGAATAGGGTAATAGGGAAGGGTAGGAATGGGAAGGGCATAGGGGAGGGTAGGGAAGGGAATAGGGTAGGGGATTGGGCCTCCGGTAAACTCACTCACTCGGCGAAACA
This sequence comes from Aricia agestis, assembly GCF_905147365.1. Lineage (NCBI taxonomy): Eukaryota > Metazoa > Arthropoda > Insecta > Lepidoptera > Lycaenidae > Aricia > Aricia agestis. Next base: position 2,235,562 of record NC_056417.1, read on the forward strand.
CAGCGCAAGCACTGTTTCACGCCGGTTTTCTGTGAGAACGTGGTATTTCTCCGGTCGAGCCGGCCCATTCGTGCCGAAGCATGGCTCTCCCACGTATATTTTTTTTCAATTATAATTTTCGTTTAAGAACAATATAAAATCAGTTTTAAAAATTATCTTTCCTACCATCCATTATATCTCTTAAAGCGATGTTTATCGCTCCATTTAAATAATAAACAGAAATAACTGCAGCGCGAAAATCTATTTAAAGTTGTTTCATTTTACTGCGATTATGCAGCTCCCAGTGAAATTATTCCAAAAGTTATTCCTCGTCCCAACTCCATAATTTTAACTGGGTTATGTCTTGAAGCTAATATTAAGTATACAATAGCGTGATTCGGTTTATATAGCATTAAGATGTGCAGTTTTATAGCAATGAGAAGACATATTATAGTCTCGTAGGAATAAATTACGACTGCAATTTATCTATCCATACTCCCATACCAATATTATAAACAAGACTAAAGTGTATGTACCTGCTTATAATATTATGTCTGGTACCTCTTCACGTTTATAGTCACAGCACACATATCAACTCGGAAAGGGATCGTCACCGTATCGCCTTCGCCTCGCCGTCAACCAGGCGTCAACCTAACGTATGCACGTATTAACAAAGCGTATTAATCAAAGACTTCTATTAAATAGAAGTTTTTGGTATTAATAGCGCCTGTACGTCAACTCGGCTACGGCTAGGCGACGCCTCGCTTACGGCTCGCCGACCGCTGTCCCCTTCCGAGGCGAGGCGATTACGATACGGTTCCGCTTAGTGTGTAACGCACAAGTAGGGAGTTTCATACAAACAATATTGAACGGCTCGAGGCGATACGGTGGCGATCCCTTTTCGAGTTGATATGTGTGCTGTGACCTTAAACCGCCAATTTTAATGATATTTGGTATGCTTATTTTTATTACTTTCAATCCAGGTAAACTAGGAGATAGGATAGGTTTTATCTAGAAAAATGTACGATACCCACGCAATAAACAAATGTGCGCCTTTATAATTCCGGACGCCACGTTATCGTGGACGCGGACTTCCACAGTAAAACGTTGGGTACGTTAAATGCCCTTTTGATTTTACGCACCGCGGACGTTTTGTGCGGTTCAGAAGAGTGTAGACGTCGTGATGTCCTCTAACGTGCACGTTAAAAAGTTATTGTCGATAGAATTTTAAAAGCGTCTTCATAATTATATTTCCATACATTTTACTTCCCTATGTTATCGTTTTACCGCGGACGTCCACGATATTACCGCCACGTCCAAATTTATAAAAGCGCACAATTTCGGGTTGCGGGCGTCATCTAGTGTAGTTATAAACATAGGTACTAAGTAGATAGACATAGGGATAGAGTACCAAAGCATAATAATAATAATGAACTCTTTATTTGCACATAAAAAAATACAAAATGCAAAAGAGAAACAATTTTTAGGAAGAGCGCAAATTGGCGGTCTTACCGCTTTAAGCGGTCTCTTCCAGACAACCATAAAAAAGGATATTTAAAAAAGAAATAAAAGGATTATAACAAACAAAGTCTCTTAAAAGTTAAAACTAAGTTTTTTTTACGTAAAAGATATAACATATAAAAGTAATGTTTTTATTATTCGAAGTATTATATATTTATAAAATATCTACATAATACATAGCATACCTACTCAATTTAGCTTTCTTTAGCTGTTCAGCAAATTTCATTAAAATTTGTTCAGTAACAAATTTTTATAAAATTTGCTTAAAAATTTTAAAGCTTGAAAGGTTGTCGTAAAGCGTCTTTAGCAAAAAATCAACGGAAGAAATGTAAACTCATTTTTGAAAGTTGGTTAATTTAGCAAGTGACTAAAATTCTATTATCTAAGATAGCGTCTGTTCTAACTCATTACCCAAACAAACTGAACTTGTTATAACTAGATTTTACCGCTTCGCTAAACATTTCTAGATTCTGAAATTAGTTTTAGATAGATAGGATTACATCTATACTTCTAAACTTCTTGTATAACTTTTACATAAAACAAACATACTTTACAATTGTTTAAAGTATGTTTGAAAATAGTAGTTTAAAATTGTTTAAAGTATGTTTGTAGTCTTGTGGGACTTCTAATAATTATTATCTCACTCTACAAAACAAAAAAATCGGTATACTTACCTTAAAATGTTGATGTGTGGTGACGACAGGGAAAGGTTAAAACCAGAATATAAAGATGTATAGACTGGTGACAATATTATAGCTTGGGTAATATAGACATAATATTATGAAATTTCAACATCATTTCAGCTGTTGAAGAGGTAACAGATAATATTAGTATAGATTAGTATGGATGAATGTGTTCATGTATACAGTGTGTAACAAAAATAAGTGATAATACTTTAGGGTGTATACGTGTTCCTTGTAGAGAGTTCACTGTGAAAGTAGCGGCTCCGAAAGACGAAAATTTTTTTCACTTTTGTATGGGCAAATGCCCGAGCATCACGAGTTTCCCCATACAAAAGTGAAAAAAAATGTTGGTCTTTCAGCGCTGCTACTTTTACAGTTTACTCTCTACAAGGAACACGTACACACCCTAAAGTTTTATCACTAATTTTTGTTACACCCTGTATAGACTTTAAATTAAATCAGAAAAATACAGCACAGTGCAGGAATAAAAACATTTTTACAAAGTTCGCCAGTCAGAGTTCCCGGTTGCGCCACTTTTCTTGTTTCTGTTTCTCTTTATTGTGGTTGTTTAGTGGCCTTTGATATTGAAACAGTAAAGGTGGGTTGCACCAACTTACTTTAACTATAACTTTAACTTTGACCATAACAAAATTTCAAATGAACTGCCTAGTAAAAGTCCATAAGCGCGCGTTCAGACGTGCGCGTTTTCTGCTCGTTTTCTACTCGCGTGGATTTATCATTCATAGCAATTTCACATGTGATGAATCCGCGCGTGCAAAAAACGCGCAGAAAACGCGCACGTCTGAACGCGCGCTAATGGACGCTATATTTGACGATAACCTTAACCTTAACTACGCCTCTGGCGCAACCCACCCTTGACAGACAGACGGAATTTTGATAGTAATCGTGCGGTGTATTATATTAATGAAATTCAAACTGTTGTATATAAATAAAAATATCTCGCTAAAACTCGAGAATGACTGATCCGATTCGGCTAAACTTCACAATTTGCAACACACACGATGCAAGTGGAGAGAATCAAGTCATTTTCTTCACTTGCAACCAGATATATTACTTATTCTGGTATTATATTGTAATTATACGAATATTGTATTTAAAATGTATAATAATAATTACCACCATCACAAAATGAGGATTAAGCGCAGGGATGATAAAAATTAATGTATATTTGATGACACGCTAAAAGCATTGCTTTTAGCGGGGCTTTCTTCATTCATTATGTATTGTGGCGCCGTAAATGGCCACATGATTATGGAATAATATTACATTGTTATGTCTGTTGTGTTTAAAATTACATTAATATGTTTGTTGGTACAAAAAATATTTTGATTGTGTAATTTGTATTTAACATTCAAATAATTCTGATATTAGATTAACTGCCGCAGTTAGAGATGACTATTAATTAATTAACTGTAATTAAATTAAGATTATGACGCAAAACCCAAACATTATCAGTCAAACTCTTTATTAAATTGGAGTAATCATCTGTTAATATCTTTGAGAGCGGTCGTCAGTGCCAATTCTAACTACACCGTCTAAAGTTAATCGTTTTACTTACGGCTCGATGCGGTTTGGCGGCTACACCGCGAGATATACAATACTGTAATTAAATTATACTGTATTTTTTTATTGAGTATATTGAATTTTTTAAACTAAATTAAATTATACTGTACTCGGCGAAACATGGCGGTGGCGGTCATTGACTCCCCGTCAAAAACTTGTAATTTTCTATACAAAGCCACGATTGACATCTGACACTCCATTGTCAATCGCGGTTTATATCGAAAATGACTAGTTTTTGATAGGGAGTCAATGACTGCTAACGCCATATTTCGCCGAGTACAATATAATATTTACATAGTTTACTATTGCTTATGATCTCGTGGTGTAGCGACCAAACCGCTCGTACGCACGGACACAATTAAATCCAGTCTTATGAATTAATGTCAAAACGTCCTTATGACAATATACAAAAACGATACAGGCAATACAATTTAAATTTATCGCTTAAAAATCCTCGATGAATCTCACATTCCCTGTAAATACGCGTCAGCGTTCCATACAAAATGGCTGCAATTAAAATTCATACAAATCCGATGGCACAGTCCATTGTTCGTGTCTGTTGACATGGATATTAAGGCGGTAATGCCTCGCCTCGGCGTCAAACAATGCCTTAAGTGCAAGCTCGTGCTATGTGAGGTATGAGACATGAGCGAGAAGCGTTTCGGAAAATTTCGGTTGGATTCTGAACTACTATAATCTGAAATTAGCACAAATTTTGGGTACCTACATTTATGTTAACTACGTGCTCCGTACGTGCTATTGGTGCCGACGTGTTTGGTACCAGCTGCTATTATTTGTATATTTATGGTACCTACATTTTCTCTATTGACGTAATCGGTACCTAAATAATTGGCGTAATTATAAGATAATAATATACTCGTACCTACTACTTTATTCTTTGATTTTTTTTCAGCCAACGAACGTAATATTATACAGTATTATTCCTTAACACACAGTGACTTAATAATGTCGTTTATTGTTAAATATCAAAATAAGAATACAATCTTGTAGGAGCAGTATTATATATACAGCAAACTAAACTTTATTCTATACTAATTTTGGTGTTATGCAATTTATACAAGATATCAGTTTTTAGCTGACTACAAAACAACATATTTAGCTATACAAAAAATATTTTCAAAGCGTATCGCTTATCACTTGTAACACACCAAACAAAACATTTCATACAAACTGCGCTGGATTTGTATTCAGCTCAAAATAAATGGTCAGCTCAAAAACGCTATATTAAATGCCAGCATGGCGATTACAATCAATACTGAATGTTTCAGTTTCGAATACTTTACTTTTGGTCTAATATGTGAACCGTCTGAATGTAGTTTGTAGCATTTTGAGGATTCGGTTTTGAGTTAGAATCCACGAATGATAAAAACTAAGGAAACGTAACTCCCATACTTCAACCGTTTTGAATTTGGTTCCTTTTTGACGACCTTTGTGGCTCACACCGGTGTGGTGTGTGTTGGTGGGTAGCTCAAGCCAGGGGTTGCGGGTTTGAATCCCGCCGAGAGACGTGGTGTGAAGCGTCCATAGATATTATATTTTTATTATTTTCGCACACTAAAATATGGCAATAGCAACGAAAGTCGAAACACCACTCAAATTTACGAAATAAAGCCGTTGACAATAATTGTCACTTCTATTTATTTTACACGAAATTGTGTACCGACTACATGCATAAAGTATGCATGTATTCGGGTCACATTTTGTAGACTCATGAGTCGTGAACAAGTTTTTTAACACAGTTAATCCTCCTTAGTTTTTCTTATTCGTAGGTTATAATGCTGTATGTATTTAACGAGGTAGAGACTGTGACTATAACGCTACCCAAATTTTGGCCTATTTGTTAAAAATGATGTTATTTTTAAACTGAAAACTCACTGTATAACTTTTGGGATGGGTAAAAAAGTTAAACGAGGACAAAACATGAAAATTTATAAGACGGAGGTACCGTAGACGCTGGCGCAGCATAGGAGAGAAAGTAATTTACCCAATCCCTATATCTGCCACAATGCCAAAATGTATGCCGGTCTTGTTATTACTTCTGACGCCACCATTGAGGTACTATAGACTTTAATACTTAATCTATGGTCGCCACTCTTTTCACTCACTTCATTTATGCCATAATAGTCTATGATGTGCGATATCCATAGAGTATTGAGGACGTCATACTAATTTCGTAGAAGTGACGTAGCGGCGTCGTACAGGTGCTACGAGCTTTTACTCGTAAATAAAAGGTTTCTACAAAATATATTACTAGTACGGGAGCTATAGAACATTTTTTTTATCACTATCAAGCAAATTTTTGTCAGTAGCTTCATTTTGATAAGATGAACAACATTTTTATTTGCGAAAAATCTTGAAAGTGAAACTAACTGAAATAGAAAGAATTTCATACTGTTACGGTACATGGTATACGGACACGTAGTGCCATCTAGCGACAAACCAGCGAAACTTACCGAGGCAACACAGGCAACATAAATCCCCTACTCAATACTAGATGGAGTGAGATGCGCAAGTACATACTCGAACCTACTAGAAAAGTCCAATAGTTGTTTACGTGTTTGCCTGTTTATTTGTTTACTTGTTTACGTGTTTTTGTGTACATTCGGGAAGAAATGTTCTCGAATAGTCTAGGTCTCGCCGCGACTCACATAAATAGTTGCAGGAGGACGGGCCGCAGTTCAATTCGTTTCGAGCGATCTTCGAGGCGATTTCGGAGTGACAACAAGTGTTCAATAGTGAGTGAACCATTGAAACCTGCGACTTGGCTACGACCTAGGACAGTGATAGTGCTTAGTGATTGGACCTAGTGATTAGTGTTTGGACTTAGTGCTAAGTGTTGTGACCTAGTGTGTGCTTGTGTGACCTAGTGTTTGTGAATAAAGTCTTCAAGAGAGTCACCAGGTCTTTCTCTCCAAATCCTCGAACCCTAGCACGTAACTATACTTTGACTTGATGGTCCTAAAATATGGATTGTTCTATTTGTAGAAAAACTACTCTTAAATTATATGACTTTAATTTATCTATCAATATACAAAAAATCAGCTTGTTAGGGTTCCGTTTTGTTGAAATGTTGTTCGCCTTATCAAAATGTAGCTACTCAAAATAAAAAAATAAATAAAAAAAAAAATGTTCTAGGGCTCCCAAACTATACGTGTTTTTATGTAGTATGTTTGCTAGCAACAAGTATCAATCCACAATAATACCAATGTATTCGGGACATCGGCTGGCCCCCCTCGGAAACGTCTCATCACACTAATCGTGCGAACGATCAACATCCTCCGACTAATACCCTCTAAACATCAGCAAAATAAGTACATTGACATCAGACATGTGACATCAAAATTGTGTTGTATTATACATTTTGCTTTCGTATTACTCCTATAACTTTGCAGATTATTTAAACTGGAAAGTTGTCGCATTAAGCCTCGTTTCCACTAAGCAACAATTCACGCGCAACATGCTGGACAACAAGTTGCCCAACATGTTGAAAGTCAGCGCGGGACTTTTGATGAACAACGTTGTCTGTCTACGCATCTACTTTACGTCAGTCGTCGCCAACATGTCGCCAGAGCAACTTGTGTTGATTTTAGTGGCAGTGGTTATAATTTTTTTTATAGTATCTGTGAGCAGTAGCCCATAGACGTTAATAGTTTTGGTACAGTTCGCTTAATTTGAGCACTTGTTCGTTAGACCACACTACGGACATTGTTGCGCGCGTCTCCACTTGTCGACAATTGATGCAATTCTCTTTAAACAAACAACAAGCCGCGCGTCATGTTGCGCGTCAGCTGGCAACATCGCGCGCTGTTGTGCAGCGTTGCCGTACATGTTGAGCGTCACGTGTCGCGCGCTAAATGTTGCCTAGTGGAGACGCGGCTTTATACTATCGCCTCAACATTGGCATTGCAACATTACATCGCAGCATTTATGGCGCAACATTTTCTCACAACGTTGTCACCGGCATTTTGTCGTGCAACATTACTGTCGCGACATTTTTTCCGCAAGTTTGTCGTACAACATTATGACCGCAACACTCTCGCAGCATTTGTAGTACAATATTGTCGTACTACTTTTTCGTACCAAGCTTGTCATGCAATATTCGTCGGAACAACACCCAGCAACATCGCCGTGCAACATTGACGCATATTAATGTTTGTCGTGCAGAATTTAAGCTTGAGCTTTGCTTACAATAACATGAATAATAATAATAAGAGCTTTAATAGTTTTTATTATTCGTAGGATTATAACTATAAAAACTTGAAATACTGAGGAAAGTATTAAAATATCATGAATGTCTGCTGTTTAAGATAATACTCGTAATTGAGATAGAAAAAACTAAGAAAACAAAGTGACTTTCTTCTTAAATGCTTTTAATAATAAACAGATAATCTCGTAAAGCTTTAAGTCGAAGAAAATGGCTATTATATTCAGAGAACTAAGGAGAATAATCCAATATGAAGACAGACAGACATAATGCACAAAGAAACCTTTGAAATGCTGAAATTACATAATATTAATCAAAGAAGTAATATTATATTTGAATTCTTTTTTCTAAGTATGTTTATATTTATGTATCTTTAGTCCTTGGATTTTCAAAAGGAAATTATTAGTGCTTTCTAATTATTATGTTGACAACGAGGAACCTCACAAACCATAAACTTCTCGCCGGGGTAGTTCCCGAACCGGTGGTAGGCATCATGTAGACCATTCTGAAAAAATTTGATTCAAGTTTACTTAGAAATAAAACATTTTTTTTTATTTACTGTGGCAAAATGCACGGTTCCAATACATTCTCTTGCAACATATTATATGCACAAGCAAAATACATCCTTTCTAAATAGTATTTTATAATATTACCTAATGTCTAACTGCTTAAGTATTTAAGGATAGTAGACACCTAAAAACCCCAGACAATCCATAGGATAGTTTCTATTGCCTCAAATGTACGGTTACAGCGCGAGCGCCTTCAATGAAATTTTATACGTGGGAGAGCCATGCTTCGGCACCAATGGGCCAGCTCGACCGGAGAAATACCACGTTCTCACAGAAAACCGGCGTGAAACAGCGCTTTCGCTGTGTTTCGCCGAGTGAGTGACATTACCGGAGGCCCAATCCCCTACCCTATTCCCTTCCCTCCCCTATTCCCTTCCCATCCCTTTCCTACCCTCCCCTATTACCCTATTCCCTCTTAAAAGCCCGGCAACGCACTTGCAGCTCTTCTGATTCTGCGAGTGTCCATGGGCGACGGAAGTTGCTTTCCATCAGGTGACCCGTTTACTCGTTTGCCCCCTTATTTCATAAAAAAATGAATGCGTGAACAAAGTTGCGAGCAACCCAGTAAAACCATTCTCAGGAATAATAGATTGAAATTTTCTAAATGCGTCGCTCACTCATTTCAGCTAAGATGCAGCTAGTACTAAGCACAATACATTTGAGACGCTCCTAAAAAATGGCACTCTCAGTGAGATTTATTCACAACGTCTGCTGGAATGGAAAATTATAATATTTCACGGTCATTGTTGGACGACAGTTCAGCAATAGCGGCCCAGAAATGGAATTAAGGCGAATGCACAATGTTACATTGTAAGTTTTTCAATCATTCGATTAGAATTCGTCGAAAGCCTTTAAAAAGTTTTTATAAAAACTTAAAGTGGTTTTTCCGGTTTTATGAAAAAAGTGATTGACGAGAAAGGTTTATGTTATTATTTTATTTATTTATTTTATACGCTTGTTTGTATCGATACAAACGCAAGTTGAACGCTCAGCAAACGGAACGAAGCCGACACGTTTTAAACTTTATATCTGCGAAAACGCGATAAAAACGCGCAAATAAAAAATCAAAACGCGCAGAAGACACGCATCAGAAACGCGCGTCGTCAGTGCGCAAAAAATACGTCGTGTGGAAAGGCCCTAAAGAATCACTTACTTTTGTTACGCCCTGTATAATAGTTTGGTATAGCAACTGCAGCTATATCTTAGTTAATTAGTGCCAAGACGAGCTAACCGCGACGTGATTAATTGTCCCCTCCGAGATTTCCTTCCCTCTTTATTAATAAAACTTGTCCCTCTAAGGTTAACCCTCTTTATTAAACCGGTTAACCCTTTCAGAAGAATTTGCATAGAATTATTAAACATTATGAAAAAGAAACGCTGCAATTTTTAAACCGAAGCTGTACTGTTGTTTTGCCGTAGCGATGACGCTCGAACGTTTTACTTATCAACCGATTTCCAAAAATGAGGATGGGCATACGTTGGGCATATACAATTAAACCTTCCTGCCAATTTTTTTCCAGGGCCTATATTAGAAGAGTAAAGACTGCATGTTTTGATGGGTCTGGCACAGACAACCGCTGGTAAAGTTGCGGTGGGTTGATCGTGTCCGTAACTTTGCCTTAGCGGGGAGGGGAGCACCATGGGGTTTTAGTGGGTAGTTCCTCGGAGAGTCCCACATACCCCGGCCGATGTCCCCAATCCGCTAGGGATGCGTAATGCAGTGTTTTTAGGATAACTTTCGGAAGCTATTTCTCAACATTTTAGTACTGAGTGACTATAAAAGAAAAAATACGTGTATTTTTTCATTTTTAACAACGATCAATATATCAATAATTGGCATGAAGTTTTAATGGCACCCTGCATATGTAAATGATATTTACAATGATGCATTGAGTAATGCGTTATTGGACGCGGTGTTTTAACTAAATAACGAATAGGTGACAAAGACATAGCAACGGGGTTTTTCGGCTTGACTCTAGATTATTCCATTAATTTAATTCCAATAATGTAACCAAAACTTTTAGAAACCGTTTACGTTTTAATTATTTTTTCGATACGTTTTTAAATGCTTTAGTTAGTAAGTACTGTCTAGTGTCTAAGCCACCTTACCATTATACAAGAATAATGACTATTAAAATATTTATCTATATACTATTACAATATGTAGGTTATTATGTAACGGCCCTTAACTTTGTGTATACCAACACTGGCTATGACAGCCATTTCTTGCAATACCCACATAAATTAAGACTAGTAAACAGTCTACTTATTCCGATCGAGTTTGGCTTATTTCTAATTCATGACCCAGATATTGGATTCTCAACTTTGTAGCTTCGCAATAAGATGGATATTCCACTGTGTTGTTAGAAAATGAGTAATTCTGGTTTCTATCTGGTGCAGAAGACGTTTCATTAATCTTTCTATTGGAGTTATTGGGGTTGGCATGACGACGATCGATCGAACAATTTGTAGCCACATCTCGGGGTGGCCACATGAGTAGGCATAACGATTATGGGCTTGTTATTTAGTAAGACCTTTGGTAGTTCAAGTATTTTAATTAGCTTTTTGGTTAATAGGTTTTATCATAAATTTTTGGGATGGAATTTAAAAACCTTAGTAACGTTCAAGTACTCCAGATAATTTCATTTTAAGTCCAAATAGTAAGAAAAAAAAACTTGACAGTTGTCAAGGGACACCCGAATGGAAGCAATAATTTATTTCTTATGTTCAAAAAATCTGTATATATATACTTACCTACATCAACATACATTTTGGATGGAATTTAAAAACCTTAGTAACGTTCAAGTACTCCAGATAATTTCATTTTAAGTCCAAATAGTAAGAAAAAAAAAACTTGAGAGTTGTCAAGGGACACCCGAATGGAAGCAATAATTTATTTCTTATGTTCAAAAAAATTGTATATATATACTTACCTACATATACACTCAAAAAATTATTTAAAAAAAACGATTCTATTGACGCCCAGGAACACTAACAACACGTCGCTGTTTATTTAAAAAACAGAAAGGTTGACGCACAGGAATACTTACTATCATCGTCCTCTGCCCCTAACATGCAGGTACTAATAAAAAGTGTCGAGGTTAAATCAAGGTCAAATATCGTTCTGTCTAGCCTTCAGATTTACGCCGAACTTCGTTCCATTAAAAAAATGTATTGTACTCGTACCTCAGTTCAATAGAACTTTGCCATTATTTTTGATGTCAATATTTTTTCATTAATTATTAAGCTCTTGACTAAGGTGCTTCTTTAAATTTTAGCATTAAACCAATGTGATTAGGTGGTATAATGTGCATAGATTATAAAATCTATTAATCAGGTATAAGCCAGCTCCTAAATATTCCCTAAACTTTGAAAAAAAAACTACATAGCACCTGCAAAGAATTCACTCAAATCAGAAACCGAATCCCTGGACGCGTAACTCAAAACTTTCTCCACTCCCTATAATAAACCTTTCTCTTACATAAATAAATTTTAGTATCTCGAATAATCCAGCACTCAGAGATATTGGAGCATAATGTCGGAATCAGCAGGTATTGGTTTATCCTGGGGTTTATCATATTTTTATGTCTACTCGTATGGGCGGACACGTGTGTAAAATTGATCTTATAATAAAAATTCAGAGAGCGAATTATTTAAGGGTCTTGGGTCAAATTGTGATGCCACTTTAATCAAATACATTTAATACTAACGTTAAGGTCGAAATACTTAGTATAAGAATCGGACATGTTTAATAAGTGAAATGTGATTCACAGCTTAACAGTTGATATTGAGCGACAAAGACTAAACAAGCGATTGTAAAACAGGTTAATACGAAATAGGTAATGCAAAATAATTGTATTCGTAAAATTACGCTTCGCAGCGAACGTGTTAATTAGTTTTATAATACTCTGAACTGCAATGTGAACTGTCATTGTACATTCCATCTTCTCACAATGACAAAACAAAAAAGTACTAGTTATTTGACCGAGATTTGCTCGGTATTCGATGAAACACAAATAAAAAGATATTTTCTAAAAATGATTCCTAGCTATATCGATTTATCGCCCCCGAAACCCGATTTCGGAATCGGAATCGGCTCCAACGATTTTCATGAAATTTAGTATATAGGGGGTTTCGGGGGCGATAAATCGATATAGCTAGGAATCATCATTATATATATATATATATATATATATATATATATATATATATATATATATATATATATATATATATGAAATTTCATGAAATTTAGTATATAGGGGGTTTCGGGGGCGATAAATCTATATAGCTAGGAATCATTTTTAGAAAATATCTTTTTATTTGTGTTTTATCGAATACCGAGCAAATCTCGGTCAAATAACTAGTGCTTTTTTATTTTGTCATTGTGAGAAGATGGAATGTACAATGACAGTTCACATTGCAGTTCAGAGTATTATAAAACTAATTAAAATATTAATATCTAATCTAACTAATTAACATATTAATATCTTTTTATTTGTGTTTTATCGAATACCGAGCAAATCTCGGTCAAATAACTATAAGATTTTACTGTGTTAAAAAACTATGCATTTGCGTCTATTGTGGATGATTTATACAGTATTTTCAGACGGAAGTAACCACTTCAAATACTGTAGTGCCTGGGACAATATTTTAAATGTCCGTATGGTTGCCTATGTGCTTATACGGCATTCTCGCAACATAGTCGGCCTAGTCCAGAGTCAATACGACATACACTTTCTCGAGTGCGATCCAAAGGTCACCACTAGGCCACGGACAATTTGACAACCTCTGTGGCTCAGTGGATAAGCACGTTGGTAGCTCTGGCCGGGGGCCGCGGGTTCGAATTCCGCCGACGCGCGACGGAACAAAAATCATTACAACTCAGGACTGCAGACGGTGACTATTGTTTGTGCGACGAGAAAGCGATGGAAAATAATATGGGTGAAATACTTTATACGACAAAACAATGATTGACTTCAATAATATATTAATATTTAATAAAGAAAACTATTCCAATTGAAACTTAATATAATTTATAGTAGATAATATTAACAAAATTAAAAAAGGAAGACGTGCGAGCAAAAGTTGCAAACTCATATTATATTTTAAAACATTTAGCTCTAATTATTAAATAAAGTTCCATTAATTTCATAAGTTGGGAACGTTTTTCGAACTTTTCATCGACGGATGAAGTTCTAACACAAGTGCGAGTCGGTTTAGTTCAATGGGTTCCGTAATTTTTTTATAAGTAAGATATCTCCGACATACGGCGACCTAGATGATAACAGTAAGGTTTTCTCTAACTTTACTTTAAAAATACTCCAAATAATATTATTATAATCTATAAAAAATCTAAGCTATCATATTATTACTGCCATGTTTTTACGCCATGGGATAGCCAGCAGGCTGCATAGATAGTAAACAAAAAGTTTTATTCGACGTTTGATAAGGTTTCTGTCAATATTCTGATATTATAATCCCACCAAAACATTAAATGTAAAAAGGAGCCAAGCAAAATATTTCATAGCCATGCAATATATCTATCGTAAAAAGTTTTCAGATCACATTCAAGCCAAGCCTTCAACCTTTTTTGTAATTTAAATCAACATTCAGTGAATTTATTAATAGTTTTCTTTATTTTATAATTATTATAATGGCTCGGCAATGAGCACAAGAAAAACAAATATAAAACTTCACATTTGGGGTAGTTATAATTTCACAAACGGCAAGCGTAAAGTGTTTTTTTTAGTATATTGTAACGACGCATGTGGACGATGGTACCCAATAAATCTAATCAGTCGCTGATTATTTCTCTAGTGCTCATTGCCAAGCCACTATAATAATTATAAAATAAAGAAAACTATTGATAAATTCACTGAATATACTAAACATAAACATAAACTTGTGATTTAAGGGGGGCTCCCATACAGATTTACGGCACGGAACCCTATGTACGCCAGTCCGACTCGCACTTGGCCAGTTTCATAATTTTTCGTTTCATTGTGGATAACAACCTACCTTGTTGCCAAATTTCAAGGTTCTAAGTCTGCTAGAAGTACCTTAGAATTTTGATGATCTGTCAGTCAGTGAGTGACAAAATGTAGTAACTTTGATCATCCGTAACTATTAAACTATTCATCGAAATGTTATGTAATTTGGAGGTTAAGCTAGTTTTAATACTTGCTCCTAGTGGCCGAAATTCTAAATCCCTAGCTTTGTTAACATTGAAGATAAAGGGGGTGTGAAAAAGCCGCGAACCGCTTCGAGAAAAGTATGTTACGGCCGTGCCTTTGCTAAAAAGCTTGGCTGGAGCACTGCCGTGCTCCCAGATATTATTGTGTGCAACATGTCGAATTTTGGTCGGATTATTTACATAATATGATAGTAGCGCTCTCTGCTCCGACATTTGCATAATATTCCCTATTAAAATATCAAGGATGCAATATTATGAATTTTATACGGAGCCCTAAAAAGACTCCAGTACATAACTTTTCATCACGGGATGATATTCAGTTTCCGAACTTGTTACGACCTAAATACTTCAGCAACGCGTTTTGATGTGACGGCATAAGTAATATCCGTTATACACCGTGTTTTAAGCTAACCACATATAGGGTGTTTTTTAATTAGGCGGCAAACGAGTGAACGGGGATCTGATGGAAAGCAACTAACGGTACCCATGGACTCAAAACATTACAAGAGTTGCAGGTTTATTGCCGGCCTTTTAAGGGGGCGACTTACCCAAAATCGTTGATTTTATAATTCATTTTTATACTTTAAAATAAGCCTCGAATTATTTCATTTTGTAAACGTAGAAATAATACATTATATTTCCGAGAATTTGATATGAGCGAAAACACGATATCTTAAAATTTTCTCTATAGAAAAAAATCACAAAGACGCATCTAATTTTCACGAATTTTTCATAAATTGCCATAACCGTGCATTAACCGTTTTATTGTGCGTGGCAGAAACTTGCACGAAAAACGGTCGTGATGGGGATGGTATACTTTGAACCAACCGTAAATAAAGTCACTTTTTGACTGACGAAAGTGGGGGGACTTATTTTTAATTTTTATAAGTTACGCCGAAATGTGACGTAATGAGCATCTCATTACGTCACATTTCAACATTTTCATCTATTTAAAATATAATAGCGATACAATAATTAAAATGTCAAGAGGTTTCAAACACATATTTTATTTTATGGCCAGTTTACATTATTCCAATCCAGTAATTGAAACCAGCTTGGATTGCTACAGGAATGTCGTAAACGGGCAGAGAAATACACTGGAATGTCATTCAGTGCGTTCCAGTGTATTCCAGTATCCGTTTCGCTTGATTGAATATCTGGATTAGAATAATCTAAGGCGGCTATAGTATGTACAGTACTAAAGAAGATCAAATCAACTAAATTGGTCACCATCAAATGGGATTAGCACTACAACTAAACGACTATTACACTATTCTAGTGTTACTACTAGACCATAGAGTTAGGAAGAAATAGAGACGATTATGCCGATATGTGAGCCGGCCACAAAGGGGGATCTTCTGAGCAAGATAGCATGCTCTATCAGGCCGAAGCCCACTGACGTCATTTCAGACGTTGCATAATAATTATATATTATCTCGCCGATCGCAGAAACTTCGATAGCGCGATGCAGATTTGTGGCGCTAGTTGTACCGGTACACGATGAAACTAAGGCCGATCGATCCGTTTGGACTGATCACAGGCTGATCAGACCATGAGAATGCATGAAACAAGCTCGGTCAGATAAGCCTGAGATCAAATTAATTCCAATCAATAGGAATTCTCTTGTAAAGGGCGTAATAAACAAATAAATAATACTTTAGGCGTGTGTGTAGGTGTGTACATAGAGTTCACTGTGATAATAGCAGCGCTAAAAGAGCAAATTTTTAACTTTTATATCGGCGTAGTTATATATAATACTGTTGAAAAAAAAAGCTCTTTTAGCACTACTACATTCACAGTGAACTCTATTGGGACACATAATATTATACACACTTAATTCTCGCCATCAAACAATTAGTTTGGTGAGATTTAAAATGTAACAATAATATGTAGATTTTTTATGAATAAATATATTTTTAAAGCAAGGGTAGCCAGCACGCGGCTTGAGGGCCACATGCGGCCCGCCGTCTGTTACCTTGGTGGCCTGTGGAGCTGAGCACATTTTAAAGCAAAAAAAAAAAATACTAAAATTACCTCATCATACCTACTATAAAAGCAAACTAACACTTCTTTTCTTTTACTTTTAAAATAAAAGCTCTAACTTAGTTCTAATAGAAAAAATTAGTATCCGATTTTGACTTTCATTCCACTATAACGAGTGTATAGTATACATAAAATTTGGTAGTGCGGCCCGGTGTAAAATTCTACTTCCGAATTTCGGCCCAAGTGTGTACAAGTCTAAGGTTATACAGAGTGTAGCACTTTGTTGAAGCCTGTATAAGGACCTTAAAGATTTTATGATCAGAAGGCTTTCAATAGAAGTTTGAAGGATCCAGACTGTAAAACTGTAAACTTACTTATATTATTGTATTGGGTACTATAAATTTCTGAACTAATTTAGTTATAGAAACTCGAATACTAAAATTAATAATTTAATACGACTTTTGAACAAGGTTACGACTGTTTCTGATATTAAAATTAATTTTTAAAATCAAACGTAAACTTTATAAACCTACTTAACTGAATTAAATTTTATTCAATAATAGTTCTCATTTTATTTTATTAGATAGAACTCTTGCCCACATCATTGGATGCTGTAACTGAAAAACATAATAATTGTGATGATGATGAAAAATAAAAAGACGAACATATGAATATTATGCACTCTGTTCAAGACCAAATCCTACATAAAATATTTTTTACATTAAAAAATCGTTTACTCGACATGTCATTTCTCTTTGTATGTCTATGTTGTCTGTCCAGGGTCGTTACATGTACGATCCACCTAATAGTCCAGTTTGTAGATTGTCGTAACGTGGTTCGTTTTGTTGCAGGTACTGCATCGCTAACCAGCCGTGGCCCGTGAGCTATCCAAATACTAGATGTTGCTTGCGATTTCGTTGCGTTGAAATCTTCATCGCGCGGGAACCGTCCATTTTCGACAATAAAAACTATCGTCACGTGATATGATCTGCCCTTTAGCATGGCCACAGTAGAAATGTGAAAGAATAGAAACACTGTGGAGATAAACTAAAGGTGCCTACCGTTCCGATCACCGCGGCTATAACCACGACCGACAAAAATTCAAATAAAATGTCATTTTATGACATTGACTGTAGTCTAAAAATTCAAATAAAATGTCATTTTATGACATTGACTGTAGTCTAAAAAATCAAATAAAATGTCATTTTATGACATTGACTGTAGTCTAAAAATTCAAATAAAATGTAATTTTATGACATTGACTGTAGTCTAAAAATTCAAATAAAATGTCATTTTATGACATTGACTGTAGTCTAAAAATTCAAATAAAATGTCATTTTATGACATTGACTGTAGTCTAAAAATTCAAATAGAATGTCATTTTATGACATTGACTGTAGTCTAAAAATTCAAATAAAATGTCATTTTATGACATTGACTGTAGTCTAAAAATTCAAATAAAATGTCATTTTATGACATTGACTGTAGTCTAAAAATTCAAATAAAATGTCATTTTATGACATTGACTGTAGTCTAAAAATTCAAATAAAATGCTACTTTATGATATCTATATAAATAAAAATGGATTTTCAAATGTGTTAGTCGCGCTAAAACTCGAAAACCACTGGACGGATTGGGCTAATTTTAGTCTTAAAATGTTCGTAGAAATCCAGGGAAGGTTTTAAAGTGACACGAAGTTCACCGGGACAGCTAGTATATAATAATACCTACATGATCAGTGGTATTTTATTTGAATGTTTGTCGCTCGTGGTTGGCCGCGGTAAAATCGGAACGGTGTCTTTTTATCTACACAGTGTTTCTATTTTTTTGCATTTCTACTGTGGCCATGCGGGGCTGGTCCTAATTATACAGGGTGTAACAAATCTAAGTGATTATACTTTAGGGTGTGTATGAGTCCCGTGTATATAGTAGAAGTAGCAGCGCTGAAAGAGCAATTTTTTTCACTTGTATGGGGAAACTCGTGACGCTTGCCCACAAAAATCACAAAAAAAGTTCTTTCAGCGCTGCTACTTTCACGTGAACACCCTAAAGAAGTGGTCCCCAACCTTTTTTTCATGCGGGCCACAAACATGATTTGGTCTTGGTGTCGCGGGCAACAAATTTTTTTTAGACTTGCAAGATAACATTCTTAAAAATTAACGATTTAAAATTGGAAAAAAATTAACGACTATCATGTAGACATTACGTTATTTTGCCGGTGAGCATGAATCTCAACATTGTTCAACATCACGCGGGCCACAAATAAAGTCCCAGCTATAATATCACTTAGTTTTGTTAAGCACTGTACTTATATCACTTACTTTAACTTCACCGATTTCCAATGCAAACTATATAGTCTGTATTGTTATTTATTAGAAAATTTATTATGTCGTAACGGAAGTAACAGTTATGGGCCCCTTCGATTCATTTAGCGAAGGGAAGCTTCGACTAACTTCATTTCCTATAGTGTATACCATTCAACGCTATCTTACTTCTCAAAAGATCTTTATGTTGAAGAAATAAGAACCATTTTCCTATGAGATAACAAGTATGAGTACTCTTCGGTCTTCATACATCGAACTGCAAAAACATTGCACTTTGTTCTCCAAAGTGTTTCAAGAAAATAAAAGGAATAAAAGTACATAAAATAACCCTTTTATTCATAAAAATTTAAAGTTGTAAATTTTATTTTATTAATGTTAATATCTTAACTTTTCAGGGGGGGGGGGGAGGGAGGGGGCCCACAAATCCTCCCTACGTCCGTGGCGGTAACCGTAAATTTTAGGATGAAAAGAATCTTATGTGCTTTCCCGGGACTTAAAGTGTCTCCATACCAAATTTCATCGAATTCAGTCTAATGATATTAGACAGACAGACAAACTTTTTCTATTTGTTACATGTAATGTCTGACTTTTTTTTTTTGAAATAAGCGAGCAAACGGGTCACCTTATGGAAAGCAACTTCCGTCGACCATGGACACTCGACGAATCAGAGCGCTAGCACTATTTTCACGCTGGTTTTCTGTGAGAACGTGGTATTTCTCCGGTCGAGCCGGCCCATTCGTGCCGAAGCATGGTTACAATTTTAGTACTAGTAGTATGTGACTACTAGTACTAAAATTGTAATGTTATATAAATTTATTTTTTATCTAAACTATCCATAGTTCCGCAATGCCTCCTAACGTTACAATAAACTGACCCTAATAAAGTTCCACGTTAATTTCACGTGAGATATACGTGTACGTCATTAATTAGTGCATCGTCAATAGGCTTCACGTTATATTTTTGAATAAACCCGCACTCTAAGCGTCTAACAAGCTCCTTCAGGCATTGTTTCGCCGACCGCAATGCGAAAAAGTTAAAACTAGAGAGTAGGAAGGTTATGAATAACCCATGAGTTTTAACTCTGTTGAGGTTATGATATGGTTTAGGTTTTTAGAGGTTGTTCAAAAGTTAAGAAATATATTATTATTCCTTTCCTATACGACATTAAGGAAACAAAAAATACAGGAAACCTTATAAAAGATGATTTTCAATCATATTCAAATAGCATTTGAAAGTATATTATTAATATATAAAATTAAAAATATATAAATTTAAACGTGGGAGAGCCATGCTTCGGCACGAATGGGCCGGCTCGACCGGAGAAATACCACGTTCTCATATAAAAGCGCGTGAAACAGCGCTAGCGCTGTGTTTCGCCGAGTGAGTGAGTTTACCGGAGGCCCAATCCCCTACCCTATTCCCTTCCCTACCCTCCCCTATTCCCTTCCCATCCCTACCCTCCCCTATTAACCTATTCCCTCTTAAAAGGCCGGCAACACACCTGCAGCTCTTCTGATGCTGCGAGTGTCCATGGGCGACGGAAGTTGCTTTCCATCAGGTGACCCGTTTGCTCGTTTGCCCCCTTATTTCATAAAAAAAATATTAAAATGTTGAAAATTTTGAATTCTTTCTCTATTAATGATTTCTTAGGTTTACGCGAGTATCACTCATTATATTGCAAGGCAAACACTTACGGATTCTGTCGCGGAGCACTTTTATTCATCCCGACGTTTCGGCTACTTTACAGCGGCCGTGGTCACGGGTGGACTGAGGTGACAGGCGTCCAATTTATTGAAGTTCTTCAACTACCCGAAGATTCATCAATTTTTGTTTGCGTTCCGATCGACGCAGAACGAACTTACAGTGTCATGAAGCCGAGGTTTCCTAGATTTGTGTTCTTTCTCTATTCCTTTTGAGGCCGTACCATCAGATGGGTTATAGGTCTACGGCGTATTCGGCCTATTTATAAATCCAGGACTGGTACATAGGCTGAACTAAATTGAAAATTGTATGTTCTAATTCAACAGGTATAATAGCTTCATTAAAAGTTTATTATCCAATAAAGGAGCCATCACATTTATACGATAATATTTTGATTAAACTAAATTGACGCCAGCGAGGGATTCATTAGTCGTCTTTGAATGTTGACCTTTATTGGGTCAGGACATTATTAGTAACTCGTGTAGTATTTTCTTAACAATTTTGACTTTTTAAATAGTATTTAATTTGGTTCTATCTAATGCTGAGACTGGTCTGGATAAAAATCTGAAATAAATTAATTGATTTGAATTGATTTGAATTAATGCATATAACGAGAACGAATGAAAGAGGGACGGCACAAATTTTCATCACACGTAGCATGGTCGCCATAGAAACGATTTCTTTCTACGGAAGAAAGTGACAGTTAGACTAGACAAAGTGACAGTTAGACTGATGGAAATCCGCCATTTTGTCGATAAAACTCGAATCTTTCCCATGTATACTGTTGTTATGCTAGCCCTGCAGATTGGTAATAATATGAAAAGATGTGTCTGTCCCTCTTTGTGTTTGTTACCTCTGCACACTGAGTCGACTTTTATCGTCGGTACTCAAATAAGGTATTTTACACTTTATATTTTATACTTTGAAGTTTGAGTACCAACTATAGCTGGTGCTAAAGACCATAGATATTTTTTATCAAGAAAAATTTACGATTATAGTGCGTGGGATAGACCGATCACTGCATAAACCATGTTGTAGGCAATATCTAGTAAATAGAAATAATATAAGTTCAAATATGAATGTTTAATGTTTATCCTCTTTCTGAATCGCTTAACCGTTACTGCTGCACTCAGAGATGAATATTAATAACTTAACTGTAATCAAATGATTATCTGCCCCATACATTATCTGTCAAACTCTTCATTAAATTAAAGTTTAATCATCATTAAATATCTCGAGTTATAGAATTAGATTAGAAGATTGTTTTAGTCCCGGGAAGGGACGCCAAGAAATACGCAGAAACGAATTCATGCTCAAACGAAGTGGCGAGCGATTCCTAGCTAGAAATAAAACACGTTTAGTCAGTGTAAACTTTGAAACGAATTGAGGAAATCGAAGTCAATTTATCGTCATTTCAATTAACAGGGAGCTTTAAAAGTTGTTTGAAACTTTGCGCTTTTGTCGGGAAGCTTTCGTTTAATGAAAATCATAAATCTCCCTCAATGCGAATAAACTTTACATATTTGCGCTTCGATTGTCCAACTTTTTTATTAGAAAAAGGGAGTTTTGTCTGTTATTTGAGGGAGCGTACCCAAACTACGTGATTTTTGCCAGCTTTAATTCTTAATTACTTACTTAGCCTCTGTGGCTCAGTTGGTTAGCGAGTTGGTAGCTAAAGCCGGAGGTCGCGGGCTTGAATCCTACCGACTGAACAAACATATGTCAATGTTCCTGGGTCTTGGATGTGTATCAAATATAAGTATAATATAATAAAAATCTTAAATGTATGTATAGTATAAAAGTAGTGATTCATCAAGCCCCATACGTTCAGCGGTGAACGAGACACATTAGAATATCTATTGTGTCTCGGTTTCCTACGATCGACGGGTTAATCAAATAATTAAAAAAATCACAAGAACCGATCTTTGGTACAGAATACAGATATAAAATATGCGGGAACCGTACATATTCATAGAGAGAGTCTAAGTAAAAAAAAACGTTCAGCAGCTTAAGAGATTATATCTCTTTAATATTAGGTATAGATTTTAGTGCAAGCAGTTTCTACTATTTCTAAATGTGCTGTCAGGAAATTGAGATTCTTAGACTAACTGCAGACCCATTAATTTGATCGTGTTACCTCAAACTTAGCCCGCAGCCGACTGATCACGACAACATTAAATTGACATAAACCGACCAAATAATAATAATATCTATGGACGCTTCACACCACGTCAGTCTGGCCCCGTGGTAAGTACCAGAAAGAATTGTGTTACGGGTACCAGACGACGGAAGTAATATATTTAATACTTTTATACTATACTATGATACACATATTTAATACACATCCATGACCCAGGAACTTTGAAAACTTTTTGTTCCCTCGGCGGCATTCGAACCCGCGACCCCCGCCTTGAGCAACCAACAGCCCACCAACATGGCATAGGTAAGTCAACTGCTTAAAAATCAATCTTTTCGATGGTACTTATAAGGCACATTACGGCTTACAGAGTAACCCTTGTCCTTAATCCCTTGCAGATGTGGGTACAAAGCACCCCATGCACAGATGCAGGTTATGATCTTTTAAACTTCCATTTTGCTCACATTGAAGAAAACATAATACCAATTATTCTAGTCCGGGATTTCGTTTGCACAAAAAGAAAATTCTATGTCAAAAAACCCGTACCTTTTTCTCGAACAAAATATGATAGAGATCGTATGAAATCTGTGTTAAAATAACCTACTTTTTTTAAATCGGTTAAAAATAATTCGAATCGGATCTGCCCTAGTACTCCTAGTAGACAAGACGTGGCAAGCGATTATCGTAAACGCTAACAAAATGTATGCGATTTGACGTAAGTCATCGCTTCGCTAGCGAATACTATAGTCCGTGCAATCCACGAAGACGTGCCCTACTACTCCTCCAAATCGTTTATGTTAACTTCTTCCATTATTCCTTGTTATATTTTATAATAAAACAACAAGATGAACACACACTAATTTTATTAGGATCACTTCACTGTACCAAAACTCAACACCGAATGAATCTCTTGAGAAGGACTCTGCTCTCCCTCTATTTTCCCCTCTACTTCGACCACCTAAAATGGCGGTTGCTCCTGATTGGTCAAAATATTTGACCAATAGAAGAGCAGTTTCCTGTTCAAGAAAATCATTATACTTATTACAAATTATAAATTAAAATATTCCAAATATCTCATAAAATATTATACATTTTAATATAAATAATAACAATATTAATCAATTTTTAGAATCATGTTAAATAGTTTATAAAGGTACCGGAAATTGCCAAATATTTTAAGTGCATAATTATAATTCCTATAAAATATAATAATTATACTCAGTAACATTACAATTCGTCCATCCTGACTAATAGTCACGTCCTCGTGACTGAAGTAATTATAAATTGAAATAACACTCGAATCAACGATTTGACATGACCCAATAATAACTAAAACTTATATTATGTATTATATTAACAATATGTATTTATTTTAAATTTCACTATCAAATATTTTCAATTTAAATACCATTTCATATATATAAATTTAAAGCACCCATACCAGACCATACTAAGCTATCTAAATTTCATTCAAATTTCAATACTAGACCATACTAAGCTACATACTATAAATTAATTTATATATTCCAATACTAGACTATACTAAGCTATTTAATATAAATTCATTTAAATTCCAATACTAGACCATACTAAGCTATTTAATATAAATTCGTATAAATTCCAATACTAGACCATACTAAGCTAAGAATAATATAATATAAATTCATTTAAATTCCAATACTAGACCATACTAACCTATTTTTTAAATAATTAACATTTTTAACATTCCTTTTATCCTTCCATTTCAATACTAAATCATAAAACATCCTTCCAACCATTTATTATTATTAACTTTTGTATTTACTTACCCAAAGTACATTAAAACAATTTAGTAGAACAAAACCTTTTACATCAATAATCACAATATCATCATAATAATAACCCCCTTTTTATTAATTCATCAAGAAAAGAACTTACTAAAATCATTTAAAGTTAAATTTACATTGCAAGTTGCTATAACTGTCAAGATGATAATACATTTGTCCATTGAGCATTATTAACTTCATTATTTTCATTACGTTCATCGCATATACTATCACAACTTGTATCACTAAAATTATCATCACTATCTTCAAATCTTTTAAAATTTAACCATGGATGTATACGCTCTACTGGATATATACCTTTGTAATTTGCTTTACCCTTTCTTTTTGTTATAGGAGTATCTTCTACTAAAAAACGATCATTTTCTAGTTCTTTTACAATTCGATATGGACTAAAACATTTCTGTACAATTTTTTTACTCTTCCCTGGACAAACAACGGATCTTTCAACCCTAACAAGATCTCCTTCATTAAATTTTCTTGGATTACAACGATTTTTATTAAATAGAGCCCTCTGTCGTTGTTGATCCTTTTGAATATGTTCACTTACTTCATCTCTTATTGCTTTCAAATTATTTGAATCATATTCTTTAGCATCATCAACCACAGATTTAAGTAACCCATCTGATATTCCACTCAACTTTTTTCCAAACAACACCTCGGTTGGGGTACGTCCTAACCCTTTATTGATCGTATTATTTAAACCCCATTGTACATCTAAAACCTTTTCATCCCATAAAGTTTCATCGCGCCCATGATTCATAGAAGTTAAAGCATCTAAAATTGTACGATTGTATCTTTCCACTTGCCCGTTTGCACGTGGAGTGGCAACTGCATTCATAATATGCTTAATACCTAAATTTGTAAAAAAGTTTTTTATCTTTTTTCCAGTAAACGTAGAATACCTATCCGTTATTAGTCTAGTTGGCAAACCAAAAGTCGCAAAATATTCTCTAAAAACTTTTATTGTGGTTGAAGCTTTTGTGCTTTTAACAGCTTTGAGAGATATAAATTTACTAAAAGCGTCTATAATCACCAAGAGATATTTGTTTTTGCTTTTACTTTGATTAAAAGGACCCAAGTGGTCTGCATGAAGGGTATGGAAAGGTATAGATATTTTTTCTATGGAATGTAAATAACCAGATTTCTTTCCAGAAGGGACTTTACTATGAGCACACTCTAAGCATGATTGTACATATTTTTTAATAAATTTGCGCATTTTAGGAAACCAGTAATCTGTAGAAACTTTTTCATAAGTTTTATCAAATGAGAAATGACCAATATCGTCGTGACAATATTTTAAGATTTGCCAACGTACTCCCTTAGGTACGAGCCATTTAAGTCCATTTTCAGTATTTCTATAAATATTACCATTTTTAAAAACGTAATTCTTTTTAACTTCTACCACATTACTAGCTTCTGAATCTAATAAAATTTCTTTTATACGTTTTATTTCATTATCACCTAATTGAACTGTTTTTAACCAATCACTAGTAATATTAAGTACAGACGGAAATTCTATTTCATCAAAACCCGTGGAAATTGGATTTCTACTTAAAGCGTCTACATGGCTCATACTTTTGCCAGATTTGTAAACTATGTCACAATCATATTCTTGTATAATACTCCACCAGCGGGCAACTCGAGGAATCATATCGCGTTTTAGAAAAGTTGCTCTTAGAGAATTGCAGTCGGTTATTATTGAAAATGGCATACCCTTTAAATAAGATTTAAATTTTTCTAGTGAAGCTACTAATGCTAAGGTTTCTAATTCATAGGCTGAAAAATGTTGTTCCTCTGGAGATGTCTGCCTACTGTAGTAAGCAACGGGTTTCAAGTCACCATTCGGTTGTTTTTGTAATAGGATTCCCCCAACTCCCCATTTACTGGCATCTGTATGCAATTCAGTTATGAAATTTGGATCATATAAAGCCAAAACTGGACGGGACACTAATTTTGATTTTAATTCATCGAAAGCTTGCTGTTGTTCGCTGCCCCAAAGCCAAGGATGATTACTTTTTGTCAATTTTGTTAGCGGTCTAGCAATAACAGCAAAATTCTTTATAAATTTTCTAAAAAAAACTAGCTAAACCGATAAATTGTTTAATATTGTGAACATCTTTAGGTACCGGAAAATTTTCAACAGCCTCAATTTTCTTTTTGCCCGGCCTTATACCATCAGATGTAACTTCTAAACCTAAAAAATCTACAGATGTCTTAAAGAAGTAACATTTCGATAATTTTAATGTTAATTTAGCCTCACGAAATTTTTCAAAAATTTTTTCAAGTTTAATTAAACCATCATTAATTGTTGCTGAAGGCACTAAGATATCATCCATATACGCTACAGCTGTATTAAATCTTAATGACCCTAATGCCTTATTAACAGTCCTTTGAAATATAGCTGGCGCATTAGCCAAACCAAAAGGCATTCTGTTAAACTCCCACTGACCATCGGGAGTAACAAAAGCAGTCTTTGGTTTAGAGTCTTCACTTAATGGTATTTGGTAGTACCCACTAGCCAAATCTAACGTTGTATAGTAGTTATTACCGGCTAATCTATTCATTTGATCCTCCATATGCGGTAAAGGATAATGTTGTTTTATTGTTTTCTTATTTAACATTCGATAATCAACACATAATCTTTTATCGCCTGTCTTTTTCTTTACAACAATAATGGGGCTAGCATAGGGGGAATTTGATTCTCGAATTACTCCGCTTTCACAAAGATCATCCACCATTTCCTGTACTTCTTGTCTTTCTTTCTGAGAAAGCCTATACGGTCTGTACACTACGGGTTCATCATTATTTAAATTGATAGTCATATGTTCTATGTCAGTACACCCCAGTTCATTTAAATTTACAGCAAAACAATCTCTATATTTATTTATCAAATTTAAAAGAGCTAATTTGTCACTATCAGGTATGTCTCCTATGGTTAATTGTTCTAATTTAAAAGGGATGTATTCGCTACGTTCTACTCTATTTATTTGGAATAACTCGAAAGAATCTAATACAATATCTGCTCTAGCAATTAGTTCATCCTTATTGAATTGTATTGGTTTATTTGAAAGTGGAGAAATTAGAATAGCCCCTTCCCCTTTTTGTAAAGCGTAAACACCTTCTTCAACAAGATACTCGCGATTAGGTTGATCTCTGTAACTACCACGTACATAAATAGACCCATCATAATCCGATCCACAATAGACACGACAAAGATTAGTTTGTGATAACGAAATACTGTCTTTTACTTTTAATTCCAAACGTTTAACATTAATTTTTTGGCAATCATGAATATCCAAAACTAGAAGCTCCTTATCAGTTTTTACCATTCGAACGTGTTTTTGTTCGCTAAAAGATTGACCAATCAATAATGAATATTTCAAAAGATTATCAGGCACAATTACACACGAAACGAGAGCCTCTACGTTTTGAATTTTCAATTTTGCTACACAAGATCCCAACGAATTTACAACAGTGCCCCCAAATCCTACCATAGATCTATTATCAAATTTATTCCATTCTTCAAAAATTTCTTTTGCGTCAGTCTCTTTGATAAGTGTTAATTCACTACCTAAATCAATGAGTCCTAAACGATCTACTCCGTTAACCGTAACAGTTTGTACATATTTATCAAATGAACTTTTATTGCTCTCATTAATAGTCATGACATTTTTTTCTGGGATTTTGTTACGATAACATTCTGTATCTTCATGCCCTATAACAGAACACTTGGAACACCTTTTAATAGGCTTAGGGCACTTAGATACAGGATGTCCCTCCTCTTTGCAATTATAGCAACGCAATGCAGATTTAGTATTAGTTATAGTCTTTTTTAAGTTTACAAATTGATTATGGTTTGTATTTACCACCTTTTTATTAGAAAATCTATCAACTCTATACATTTTTACATTTCTTAAGTAAGCTAATAGTTTATCTGGGTCATTATACTGTGCTGCTTCAGCGCCAGCACGAACAGATCTATCATCAATGCCATGTAATATACAATCAACCGCTCTTTTACCACTAATATCGCAACGATTTATTAAAGCAACTTTTTCATAGAAGTAGTCCTCTAATGACTCCCCAAACTTAGCTCTCCTATTAAGCATTTCAAACAGCATTTGTCCGTAATTTTCTGTCGCAGGAAAAGCAGAACGCAACTTATCTTGCCATTCAGACCATGTAAACAAAACCGACTGTAATCCTTCGTACCATTTCTTGGCTACTCCTGCCAACTTTGGTAGAGCGTAGTGTATAATTTGCCTATCAGTCCAACCGTAAAGTATTGAACATTCATTAACTTTAGTCAGCCAAGTATCAACGGTCTGATTCTTCATGGATGGATTGAATTCAGGAATAACATTAATATTAGTAAAGTTCTCTTTGGAACTTAAGTTACTATTGCTAATATCCCTCATAAAATCAGTAAATTGTGAAAACAGCTCACGCGCTCCATCAGTGCTCGCACCACGATCATCTCGACGTGACCGGTGTCGATCCTCCCGGCGAGGTCGCTGTCGAGAGGGACTGCGGCTCTGACTGCGGTCCCGAACATGACTCGAACGTGATGCCCTATTCTTCGGTCGTGACGACGTGTGATGGGCTGCATCTCGTCTTGAAAATTCTCGACTGCGGCTCCGTTCTCGGCATCCTTCTGCGGGTGAAATGCTCCTTGCACACGGCAATATAGGGCTTCGACTGCGCCTGGAAGAACGGCTGTATCTCGAAGTTGAATGTGCAGCTCGACGGCCAACACTATCTCTACGAGGAGTGCGTAGCTCTCGCCCTCTATCATCGTGACGTATATTTGATGCACGCCTTGAATTTTGCCTTGCAGCCTTGTAACGAGACCTGAAATGGGAAATTTATGCCGACATAAACTGCTCAAGTAAATAGATGTAATAAGTGTCTGCATTTAAGAATATTAAAATTAAAATAAAATCAGCAATTAATACATAATGATTTGCTATATTTATTGTTTCATTTAACTGGTAAATTTACATTTATCACTAATTAAACCTTGTTTATTGATCAATCGCGAATAAAGAATTCATATGAACATTTTAAATAACAAATTTAAACGTGAGGGTAAAGACATTATTGTAAATAATAATTATGTTGTAAATTATAATAATAATAATAATAGCAATCACAAATTATTTAATTAAATTTGAACATTTTCCCATCATTAAAGATGACCAAATAATGTTAAAACATTCTAAAACATTGTCATAAGATATTTAAATTTTAATATATTTTATATTTTTATAATAAAATTAAATATGAAAACAGGCTTATAGCTATAAAAACATTACTTACGTGTTATCGTCCCGCTTCTGAAAATTGTTAACTTCTTCCATTATTCCTTGTTATATTTTATAATAAAACAACAAGATGAACACACACTAATTTTATTAGGATCACTTCACTGTACCAAAACTCAACACCGAATGAATCTCTTGAGAAGGACTCTGCTCTCCCTCTATTTTCCCCTCTACTTCGACCACCTAAAATGGCGGTTGCTCCTGATTGGTCAAAATATTTGACCAATAGAAGAGCAGTTTCCTGTTCAAGAAAATCATTATACTTATTACAAATTATAAATTAAAATATTCCAAATATCTCATAAAATATTATACATTTTAATATAAATAATAACAATATTAATCAATTTTTAGAATCATGTTAAATAGTTTATAAAGGTACCGGAAATTGCCAAATATTTTAAGTGCATAATTATAATTCCTATAAAATATAATAATTATACTCAGTAACATTACATTTATATATAGTATATATTATGTCAAATCCCATACATTTTGTGGCGTTGGCGTTGGCGTTTACGATTATCGCTTGCCGCTTGTCTAGGCCCTCAGTTGTTTTTGTTTGACATTTTATTTACGCAAGGCGAAGAGCGTACAAATAGTGTGGCACTAGGGGACTGCCGTGGTATAGCATATTGCCTAGTATTTTTTACCGTCTTATGCAATTATAATTCTCATAAGTCTAGTCATACGCACTAAACCCGTGCCGAGACCTGGCAACACTGCACCGCTGTGCCGGTCGGAGTGAGAGGTGTTAGGTATTTTCGTTACGGAATTTCTTTATTCAGTCGCCGCGCTCAAAACATAAAGGCTATTACAACTTAAAAAATTCGAAAACACGCACAGCTCATCACGTTGCTATGTGAATTAGCCCTTAATCTGACTAGTCTTCAGCGTTTTATACATTTTTAATCTGCAAATCTTCTCTGAAATGAACCAATCTATGCAGTCCGTATTTGCATAGCGTATTAAACGTGGGTTCATATTTTATTCCCTTGCATCGGATCTCTATTATGTAAGGTCAAATAGAATAGTTATTGTTGAACTCACATAGTCTTGAAAATAAAAGGATTGAAGCATCTTAGCTTCTGTTGTTAACATTTTGTGCATATTTCAAAGGTCTGGTTTTTTTGTGAATCGATTACAGCAAAACGTCAGAACATTATTTTACTATGTGATGGATGGCCAGACGTACGGACGGACAGTCGGACAAGCGAATAGACAAACAGATAAAACAGAACTTGATGATGATAATTGATAATCTCCAACTTTTTATGAGTTCGTATTGATATACTGCATACCAAGTTGACATCGAGTACCTATGCGAAATATGATATCGCCCTAAGACTAGGAACATAATATCTGACACTTCATTGTCAATCGCGGTTTTTAAAGAAAATGATGCAATAGGACAAGTTTTTGACAGGGGGTCAATCACCGCTGCCGCCTCTATTCGCCGGGTACACAATAATTTGGTAATTTCCTACCTACACTGCATTTTATTTTTCATCATCTCTACCAAACTTTTAAAAATGTACTAGGAGACCAGAAGTAGCGTAGAGCTGCATCGAATGCACCGAATTACTATTGGGCTTTTCTTTTTATCCAATCTATATGGGATCCCAGTTTAAACATTTGCCAGTTAAAGTTTCAGGACTAGCGACTGATCGTATAGAACGAAGCTGATTTTATTCTACAAAAAAAACGCAAATATCTACAGAAATAGAGGGATTTTCTGTGGACTAATATTTAGACTGCGCTAAACCTAGTATTAGTAGTCTTTGTAATTAAATTATTAGCACAGCTAGGTATGTATGCTTCTCTTTATACTCAATCTTGAGATTCTATATTGAGATACAAACCTCTCATCACAGATTAAGACAGTGGATTTTAAATACGTAAATTCTGCGTAAATTATGTTCATTAGTAAAATGCTAGGCCTTTACATCCGTTGTGGATGATTTATACAGTATTTTTGAGAGCGAAGTAACCACTCCTCAAATTTTTAAACAACGGACGGACACGGACAAGATTTTTAAGGGTGAATTTCCCAAACGGCTTTTTTTTGTCTTCGTTGAAATTACTATTAAAAAAAGGGAATATTGTTGTAAATTATTTACTATTCAATGGGTAGCTATAGGATTGTGACAAAAATATAATATGCCTAGGACTATTACAAAGGTAGAAATAAATAACTTAAAGATCTATTTTTATCAAATCGGTGCTGTCCCTCTACTTTTTTTACAAACAAAAACGCTTACATACTAGAAAATATGAATAATTTAAGGGTATAACTTATATTATTTCGTAGAATATTAGTTAATCTATTATTATATACCATATTTTATTATATAATTAACGATTATAGTTACTTAGAGGCACAAATGTACTTGTCCTGAGAATAATCCTCATATCGCTGGATAAAAGAAATTTGAGCGTTACTTATCATCGACGAGTCGGACAGTACTTTCACGCAGTCAAGACAGATTTGCATCAAACCGCTGCATATTCGTGCCAACAATATAAGTATGCCATTAAAATGCTCTCGGGCAATTATTTCATAATATCGGTGATTGAATTTTTTAAATGTAAAACGCTTATAATTTGGGCCTATCTTTATTTTTTTTTAATAATTATTATTTTCCAAGAAAATAAACAAATAGGCGATTTCCAATTTTGGTGGCTTGTCGCCGAACTATTTTACTCAATATCTAGACTGATTAACAGAAAACTTGATACTGGATTAGATTTTTATTTTTATGTAGTCATTTTATATAGTTGACTCTTCATAATATTATATCAATTTTATTGTGCTAACTTCTCTAGTTGAGTTTTTATGACACATTTTAGGTCTGTCACAGCTAAATTTTTAAATTTTGGTGGGATATACGAAACGTTGTTTCTAAAAAATACCATTGATCCCTTAAGCATAAAAAATACGCCATTTGCTTCATTCAGCCACACGCTAACCCGTTTAGGATGTGGCTGTGGGCTGGGTCGTACCAGTTTCCAGCCAGAAATGAAATAAAACCGTTTTATCACAAAACCCCCGATTTTATGCAATTTTGGTGTACTTAAATTTTCCTACTTGTGGCAATAATATCATGTTGTTATTTTGAATATCGGTAGAGTTTTATACGTGGGAGAGCCATGCTTCGGCACGAATGGGCCGGCTCGACCGGAGAAATACCACGTTCTCACAGAAAACCGGCGTGAAACAGCGCTTGCGCTGTGTTTCGCCGAGTGAGTGAGTTTACCGGAGGCCCAATCCCCTACCCTATTCCCTTTCCTACCCTCCCCTATTCCCTTCACTTCCCATCCCTACCCTCCCCTATTACCCTATTCCCTCTTCAAAGGCCGGCAACGCACCTGCAGCTCTTCTGATGCTGCGAGTGTCCATGGGCGACGGAAGTTGCTTTCCATCAGGTGACCCGTTTGCTCGTTTGCCCCCTTATTTCATAAAAAAAGAGTTTTGGTTTGTTTATAGTTAAGTTAATGTGATGTAACTTTAGTGCACGTAGTTTCTTATAATGATTATTTCAATTTCGGTGGGTAAGAGGGTGTGTAAAACATTATTTTTACAAAATACCATTGATTCTTGAAGCATAAAAAATACGCCATCCACTTCATTCTGTCATAAGCTAACTCGTCTAGGTGGTGGTTGTTGTATCAGTTACTAGTAAACACCTAATCTTCAGTTTTGGTGGAAACAAAAATTTCCACCAAAATTGTATAAAAATTCAATACAAGTTGTTGAAATCCACTCAAATATTGTAAAACATTTTAAAAATATTTTAATAGGGATGATGACAAGGTCAAAGAATAGCGAATTTTGTTAATAAAATAAAGAAATCACGGTAAAAAATAAGTGTTCTCAAAATTTCAGCTTGATAGCATTTGTATTTTTTTTGTTATGCGCCTTCAAAGTTGGATATTCAAGTCGATTTTTTTTTAAATTAAATTTCTTAATATTTGTATACAATTCGATAACTTATGCAATTAAAAGCAACTTTTGTTATGAAACCACTTTCATAAACGCAATATTTAATATACCTGTCGAACAAAGTTGTCTCCCGATGCGTACAAACTACGAAAGACTGACGTCATACTTTCGTAGCACTTTGTATGGAGCGTTTCGGGCAGGTCTTTTTTATGAGATATTTGAATTGTCATATCTTGGTGAATTTTTAAGCTATCAGAGTCATTCTTTCAACGATGTTTCTATTTTTTAAGTGTCTTTCAATAACCGATAAGAAAAAAAAATAGTCATCATGCCTATTTTATGTACTCTATTCTTGATCAAAATAAATACATAAATATAATATTATAAAGATAATATTATCACATCGCTGGAATAGTATGTCATTTCGGTGGCTTCTCGCACAGAAATAAAAATCGGTGCCGGTTTATCATATCGGTGGAAACCAGAATTCAAACTGAATTTTCTCCTTAGTCTTAAACGATACGTTAATGATATTAAATTTGGGAACATTTTGTATTCTAAAGAATACATACAACCTGAAAAGTATATAAAATATGTATAAGTAAAAAAGTTCACCGATAATATGATTAAAAAATGGTCATTTGTTGAAATTCACTCTTAAATGTCCGTATGGTTGCCCGCTTGGGCAATTGCGCTTGCATACGGCATTCTCGCATCAAAGTCGGCCTAGTCCAGAGGAAAGAACTAGTCAATACTTCTGGGACCAACTATGTGCGGGTTTCCTCACGATGTTTTCCTTCACCGTAAGAGCGTCCATATTATGTACTTGAGATCTGTCAATGTCTCATACGTACACGCCTCCACCCGGGTTCGAACCTGCACCCTCTAGGAGTGCGAACCGAAGGTCCATTAGGCCACGGACGCTCTTTCATTAGTAAGAGGGCATAATTAGGACAACATGTCGACAAAGTTGCCACCAAGCCAGGCGTACAATTAAAATCGCTAAAGAACGTCGTAGGTTAGTTCATAATATCACTCTATGTCTGCAGTTGTTGCGGTCACTTCGGCAGTTATCCCAGTTAAATCATTTTTACTAGACTTCGTTTCTATTAATTTTGATCGGTTATTCGTTGAAATATCGTTGCTGACCAAAAGCTTATGGTCTATGAAAAATAATTTTAAAATTAAAACATTTACTGGAGCTTATTATTCGAGCTTCTCATTCAAAGTCACGTCCAGGGTATGAAAAGTTCATTCACTTTGGGATTAGCTTAAGCTCCCGTCAAAAGCTCCATAAAAATATCATAATTACTTTTGTGCGACGCGCGACGTAAGCCCAATGTTGTTATAAAAAAAAATAACAAGATGTTAATTCAGTTTTTAGTTCTAACGCTTAATAATTGTTGGCTATTTTAGTTTTTATTATTCGTAGGCTATTTGTTTATAACATATTCTTATCCTGGAAAAGGTACAAAAACTTATGTCAATAATTAAAGCTGCCCCCCTCTGCCCCCCCCTCGGTACGCCCATGTTTTAAGATCGTCTTTCTGGATCATTATTTTAATAACAATCAGCGTGTACTTACCAGACGATAATTTTTTTATTACTTTAACGCGAATATCGAACCTAAAACTGAGGTCGCAAGCCAAACTATAAACAACTACGGTCTCACTACAAAAGATTTAAACACCTGTTGAACAGTTGATTAGAGAAAAATTCAGTACAAAATGGTCACAAAACAACTGTTCAACAGATGTTTAGTTTTTTGTGGTAAGACCGCTAGTCTAGACTACAGTCATATTATCTTTATCGTTAAAAACGATCAATACGCTCAAAATTCCTCCTATTTTGATAGTTTTGATCTCTATACAAGCGACATAAATACGCGTCCTGAAGTATTATCACTTAGTTTTGTTACACCCTGTAAATGTTTTTAAAAGTGGTAATATTTTCGTGACGTAATATCTGGACGGCTCCTAAGCACAAACAAGCTAACCTTACTAATATTGTCAGACTTAGTCTGACAAGGTTGATTATACCGACGTGTCCTAATATATTTCATTGAGGATAATAAATGCTCCCCGGGGAAAAGAGACGGGGGGGATGTGGGAGTGAGACGGGTGGACACAGACGCCATACAAATAGACTGTGTCAAGAGAACTACTCCAATTTACTTCTATACTGTATCACGAAATTCTCAGAGGTGTTACGAATATCAACGTTAGTTATTTTGTTGAAACGTTTAATAATAATAATAATAACTCCCACACCGGTTTCGGTGACGGTGGCCGGTTTCATTGAAACCAGGCCAGTACGCAGGAGTAATTTTATAGTGCCCAAGTGTGTGCGCAGTACACAAGAGCACTCTCTATTCCTTTACTCTCATAACCCAGTGGGACGGAAGACCGACACGACCGGCGAGAGATCAGGCGCAGGACCGACTTTTTACATGCCCATCCGACGCATGGATCATCTGTAAGATGATCCATGCGTCGGATGGGTAATTGTCAGACAATCAGGTGATCAGCCTGCATTGTCCTAACCAAACTTGGAAATAATATGTTTCCAACGCGGGAATCGAACCCACGACCTCCGAGTCAAGAGCCGCGCTCTGTACCACTAGACCACGGAGGCGTTTATTTAATAGTTAAGTAAATCCATTGTGTTGAAATCGATTTTTATGCGGGAACCGTACATATTTTGCAAACTATACGTGGGAGAGCCACGCTTCGGTATGAATGGGCCGGCTCGACCGGAGAAATACCACGGGCTCACAGAAAACCGGCGTGAAACAGCGCTTGCGCTGTGTTTCGCCGAGTGAGTGAGTTTACCGAAGGCCCCATCCCCTACCCTTTTCCCTTCCCTACCCTCCCCTATTCCCTTACCTCCTCTCCCCTATTACCCTATTCCCTCTTAAAAGGCCGGCAACGCACCTACAGCTCTTCTGATGCTGCGAGTGTCCATGGGCGACGGAAGTTGCTTTCCATCAGGTGACCCGTTTGCTCGTTTACCCCCTTATTTCATAAAAAAAAGCTGTCCTAATGGGTCATTTTCCGATATGCAAAGTATCCGCATATCAAATTTCGAGTGAGAACCGCACATTTTTCGTTCTAAGTATATCCTTTTACGGGATTTAATATCTACCATGTCAAACATCCAAATAATTTTAGCAATCAAAGAAGTAACAGACAGTCAGACAGTATGATAGACAAAGAGACACAAAGACAAACAAACTTTTGAAGATGTTTGAGTAAGGATTTTAGCTAGTACTAGGAACTACCAGTACTAGCTAAAATCTTAGAACTTATATAAACTAAAATCTAAATTAAGGTACAAATGCTTACGTTTAAAATGAAATTTATGTATTATACTAGGTGTAACAAATAGTACTGTGAAAGTAGCAGCGCTGCAAGAGCCAAATTTTTCGGGATTTGTATGGGCAAGCGCCCCAGTGTCATGAATTTTTCCGAAAATAAAAAAGTTACTCTTTCAGCGCTGCTACTTTTATAATGAACTCCTTAGAATTCATACTCACCCTTAAGTATTATCATTTTTTAGTTTTGTTACAACCAGTATATTATAGGAAAAGTCATATTAACATAATTACAGCTGAAAAGTTAATGTTTGGATCGAATTACTCTTGAGAGAACAGATTAACTAACACCAAAACCAAGTATAATTAATTAGCGAATTTGCGGATTTATTTGGCAAACTGCGAACATTAGCCGCAGAGCTATAAGTGACTTGATAAAGCATACTATATGCGGTTTTAATATTATGATTTGTGGTTGCCCGCAACCAATGCGGGCGTACTGCAGTGGTTTTCGTCATTTTGTGGAACCTGACAACCTATATTAAACCTGTGTTATGCCAAAAATTTTTACAGTTTCGTGACAAACCAACTTTACGCGCTATTGAAGTTTTCTACAACATGTTGGATAATTAGCTTCGCTGCCGACCGAATTGAATGCCATTTGACTAAGTATCCAGTTCACATGAGATATTGTAAAATATTGACAAATCGGTTATGTGCTGCATTTTTCGTCGGTTGTGTTGTTTTGCCCCACAGTTAGCTACGTGAGAAAAGAAACATAATGTTCATAATATTGTATATTGCGCATAACGTTGGATTTTTTAAATAAAATAAGGGGGCAAACGGACAAACGGATCACCTGATAGTAAGCAACTACCGTCGCTTATGGACGCTCGCAATATCAGAAGAGCTGCAGGTGCGTTGCCGGTCTTTATGGATATACAAAAAATACTTCAACGTAACTGACGTGGTTTCATTCGAACCAAATGAATACTAAAATTGCATGGGAATGGATTTGAGTAAGCAGATGTTTGGATATTGGTATATTGTCTCAGTCCACAATAGTTTTATTGCACAATGTATACAATAGATAATAGCAAGTATAAAAAATGTTAATGAGCGTATCTCGCCGATAAACTTTGGCTTGGCGAGGTTTAAAATGTATTAGTTTTTAAGTTTTTGAAATGAATGAATATATTTTTAAAAAAAACTAAAATCGATATAAGAGATCTTGTAATATTGATTTGCTCATGCAAAAAATAATGTGAATGCTAAGACTTTAAGGGAATTTAAAGGGGGATTCCCATTTCGGTTGTAAAACTCGAGGAAAGTAACGTCGTTAAAAATAAAAAGTTGTTATCATAAAAGAAGTCCCAGGAATAAGGAAATTTTCACACTGGCGTGGGCGATTTAAAAACAAAACAATATGCGATCACTATGACCGACTGTGTATTATAATAGTAAAATAGACAAATCGTATTTGATAATTTCGACGAAGAAAAGATTGGCATAACGCATCGCTTCCGATGATGCCACATCTCATACAAAAATTTTAACTGAGTACCATATTCAGTTGAGGCTCTAAGGCTCGGAAGTCGGAGCGGATTGACCACTACAAGTAAGAAGTAATAGTAGGTATGTAACAATTTATCTAAATAACGGCTTTTAACCTTCATTTCCCCCCCCCCCCCCCACCGTGCCCCGTGCGAGTGTCTTACGCCGGTTCTTCTCGCCGGGCTAGTTCCCGAACCGGTGGTAGGCATCAGAGAATATTTGCAAAAATTTATTCTGAATAAAAAAGTTTGAGTTTGAGTTTTTATCATTTTACTGTTTTACCGTTTAAGTAAATCGTGAATTTTAACGGCCTAATACTAAAATTGTACTTAAAATAAAGGCTCGTTTAAATCGCAGGCTGTGTTTTAACTTGGCGAAATGACAGGACCGAGTGTAAATGAATGCACATAAAATTCTAATGCTGGCTTCTCACGGCGCGTAATATTACTAACCGCGCCGTGCGAGCGGATTTGTACCAGCGAGCACGAGCCAATAGGCGAGTCCGCGCTACCCGTTCTCACGGCGCATAATATCGAGCCGAGCCGCTTTGAAGTTGCCGACTTCAATCTAATCGGGCGCGCCTGCTCGAACCAGCCTGCGTCACCTCGAGCCATCCCGGCGCGTGCCTCGAGTTGGCGCGGCGCGGCTTGTGATATCACGCGCCGTGAGAAACCAGCACAAATAAAACTTTCAGTATTGGTTACTTGAAATTATTGTAAGTAAATCAATGGATGTTTACTGCGATTCGGTTTTTGTTATGCCACAGAAAATGTTTATTTTCTCGCAAACAAATAGACGGACGGACAGTCTTCATTACATCTTATCGGCTTAGCATTACTCAAAATGTATTAGGTTTAAACAAACAAATCATCATTCTTTATATGACTAGAAGATAATAACTCGTACCTAGATCTACTTATTCGTTTAGTTTAAACTTAAATGAATTTTGCATACATGTTAACATCTAGCGTTATACTTACTATCAGATGAGTAGTATGCTCATTCATTTTACTAATAACCGCAGCGCTGCGACCCAATTAATACACAAATTAACAACAGCCTGTATTAAAGAGTCGTTTAATTTTCAGTCAATAATATTAAATTGCAACATAATGTTACTGTACTGCAACCTACTGCATCATACTGTATATTTGCAGTGGTCCTAACCTAATGCCTCCGTGGTCCAGTGGTTTAGAGCGTGGCTCGACTTGACTCGGAGTTCGTGGGTTCGATTCCCGCGTTGGAAACGTGTTATTACCAAGTTTGGTTAGGACAATGCAGGCTGATCACCTGATTGTCTGACAAGTAAGATGATCTATGCGTCTTATGGGCATGTAAAAAGTCGGTCCTGCGCCTGATCTCTCGCCAGTCGTGTCGGTCTTCCGTCCCACTGGGTTATGAGAGTAAAAGGAATAGAGAGATCTCTGTGTACTGCGCATACACTTGGCACTATAAAATTACTCTTGCTTAACTGGCCTGGTTTCAATGAAGCCGGACACCGTCACCGAAACTATTTGCAGTGTTTTTAAAGTCCTGACTGAGGCCCAGGTCTAATTATGATAGATTTTTCGTAGGGGAAAAATAGAACATACTGGTAGCAATAAAGCATCGTAGAAAATCAGGACGGATTTTTAGAGTTCCGTAGCCAAATTGAAATAAAACGAAACCCTTATAACCAAACCACTTCAAAGTTTATTACTTTATGAAGTTTAAGGGTGTCTGGCAGTGGGAATGAACTGTCAAAATGTCTGGCAGTGGAAGACAAGATTCCCATAGTTATCCAGAAGAAAATAAGATGAAAATTGAGCTAACTCACTCAATTGAGCTTAACTAACCTTCAGAATACCTCCTAAAGTAACCGCGACCCAAACTCCATGTATCAATGATGACAACAGGTAGGCACTTGAAATTTTCACAAAATCCATAATTAAGTATATGTGTAGGTACTTACTTTATTAATTAATATTAATATTAAAATAAAATAAAAATTTAAGGGGGGCTCCCATACAAAAAACACAATTTTCGGTCTATTTTTGCTCCATAACGGTACGGAACCCTTCGTGCGCGAGTCCGACTCACACTTTGCCGATTGTTTTACTTTTTTATGGGAGAATCTATGACGCTCGGGCGCTGGCCCATACAAATAAAAAAAATGCTCTTTCAGCGCTGCCACAGTATAGCAATATATATTAGTCCCTAAGTCATATTGCTATACTGTGGCGCTGCTAATTTCACTGTCAACTCTATACAAGAAACATACACAACCTAAAGTATTATTATTTAATTTTGTTACACCCTGTATATGTTTAGGCGTTTACACACCCTGTTATAGGACTAAGGGCTGCATCTCTACAATCTACATATACGGGACGTCCCTTGTATACGTTTAGGCCTCTTGATTTACAGCTAGCAATAGTTTAAATAGTTTAATAGATTCGGCGTGGGGTCGAATTTATTGAGGGTCAAACAGGGTAACGGGGTAATCTTAATACCCCAAATGCCGATATTGAGATATTTATAGCGGCGTTAACTAAATTATTTAGTGACCTTTTAGACCAAAGTGGTACAGTATGATCATAGATCCGACAGAGCTGTCACCTTACTC
Organism: Aricia agestis; assembly: GCF_905147365.1. Lineage (NCBI taxonomy): Eukaryota > Metazoa > Arthropoda > Insecta > Lepidoptera > Lycaenidae > Aricia > Aricia agestis. The sequence continues at coordinate 2,277,029 of NC_056417.1, forward strand.
TCGACAGAATCAGAATCAAATTTTAAGAGTAAGGCTTACTCTCGACAGAACCAGAATCAAATTGAGAATCGAATCAGCTCGATCTCAAAGCTTTTGTTACTTCCGGCATATTATATACTAGAGCATAATCGCGCTGCGGCTCAATTTGGAACTAATACGATCTCAACGGCTTTTCCCACTCCTGACCATAAAGTTAATATACCTAGCGGAATATAGCAACAATCTCGAGCTGTCAAACGAAACCGAAATTGATTTTCATCTGTGTGAAAAATATGTGTACGTATACACTTACACAAGCATGATTGAACATGAATTCTATGAGATTAAATTGTCAACGTGCGGCACGTGCCAACTGGACGTCAAAAAAAGAGTGCTGCCGTCATGTATCACACGTCTCTTTTTACCACGCAGTGTTACTGATAGTGACATCTCTCTTGCTTAGGCCTTGGTTTCTCTATTCCGCTAGGTATATTAACTTTATGCTCCTGACAGCTTTACTAGCGCACGATCGTGCTGCGACTCAATTTGGAACTAATTCGATGTCAACGGCTTTTCCCACTCCTGACAGCTATACTGGCGCACGATCGTGCTGCGACTCAATTTGGAACTAATTCGATGTCAACGGCATTTCCCACTTCTGACAGCTATACTGGCGCACGATCGTGCTGCGGCTCAGTTTGGAACTAATTCGATGTCAACGGCATTTCCCACTTCTGACAGCTATACTAGCGCACGATCGTGCTGCGGCTCAATTTGGAACTAATTCGATGTCAACGGCTTTTCCCACTCTTGACAGCTATACTAGCGCACGATCGTGCTGCGGCTCAGTTTGGAACTAATTCGATGTCAACGGCTTTTCCCACTCCTGACAGCTATACTAGCGCACAATCGTGCTGCGGCTCAATTTGGAACTAATCAGTCTCATAAATCGAAATAAGTAATCGCTGAATAAACTGAAGATTACATTTCAGCTCATTAATTATTATTCAGCTTCTCCGGAAGTTCTAATTAATTTATTATCTCGAAGAAACTGTCACGCTCGAGTCGCTATCCCGTCATACAAACAATGGTCGTCGTCAGTCTCGAGGCACAATAGACATAAGGACCAGTAGTTCGACTGCAAAGAGACGGACAGGTTTCAATATCTGTCAAATTCGTCGGGTTTCACTAGGATTATAAGCGGAATGTGCCTCGCGCTGGCTGATATAATTTATTTTTAAATATTTAAAATAAAGATTTCAAAATTGGATTCTGTCAATTTTAATCGCATGTGCCAAAACACAAACAACAATACGACCAAAGAGGAACACGTCCACCGAATATGTCATAGTTTTAAATTCGTAGGTAACAAGTTAATAACCCTAGCGACGATTTTCGTCATAATACGTCAAATTTAAAAATTTCAACATCAGTTCTAAGTCGGTATACTCTATAATGCTGTCTACTCTGCTCGAGGTGTTACTATTTACTATTATTTATTCAACTGCACTCATCAATATAAAAAGTAGATGTTGTCCGATTCTCAACCCTATCCGATATGCTCGCTAAGATTCACGATAAAGTTCTAATTAATTAATTATCTCGAAGAAACTGTCACGCTCGATTTAGATGAGTCTGTACTGTTGGTAGCTACACCACTAGTTCAAAAGAAATTGTATGCAACGATCTATTTTAGTAGCGACGCGCTTGTAGTGCTATTTAACATACAAGATGTCCTCTTCGGGGATTCGAGGTATATCCATACCTAATTTATCAATATCGGTTTAGTGGTTTAAGCGTGAAGAGGTAACAGACAGACAGACAGACGCACTTTCGCATTTATAATATTGGTGTGAATGTCACTAATAACTACATAGGTGCATTAATTATATTCTGTTAAACTCTTCATTAAATTAAAATTAAGTAATTCATAAATATCTCTGAGTTCGGCCGCATATTATGTTGCTTAGCGACCTTTAAATTTGGACAAAGCGCCCTAACAACCCATGGTCATCGTCCAATCATAGTTGATTACACTTCAACTACTTCAAAGCTTCTGAAAATTACTTTTAGTTCTACAAAATGATGTGACTAATCCTATTCCTTGTTCGATCGATCGAAATTATTATGATTCTGAACTAAAGCCCGTCACAGACTTAGCTATAATATATATTAATATATTTATAGCTCGGCATATTAATATATATTTTCTATACTAATTTCGCGTGACCACACACTCAGCTATAATATATATTTCTGTGGCATGTGGATTTAGTATAGAAAATATGTCGAGCTATAAATATATTATAGCTCAAGTCTGTGACGGGCTTAAACATCTATATTCAGTTTATGACGTTCCCAACTGTAGTTTATTTTATTGATAAGCGACAAAAAGAAAAGTCAGGAGACGCAGTACAAAATTTTTCGCGTTTATGCTAAATTTGCTAGTTGCAATAATAATGAAGAAAAATAATCAGAAAAAATTCATTAAACCGTCGTTAAATATTAGCTTCGCAATATTGTAATCTGTAAACAATACCGTGGAACTAAAAGAGAAAAAACTAAAACAGCTGATTCTAGAATATTACACAAAGTATATTACATACATTAATTTGAACAAGCTGTATGCTTAATAACGAAAGTGCAGTACAAAATAGCGCATCGTTATTATGTGTAGGGATGTGCCTTTCTGTGTTATCGAGTATCGATAGTTTTTAATAAGAGCAATAACTATTATAATAAACTGAGACAAAAGTAAGTACTTATCTTATATCTTTAAACGAGCAATTCTTGTATATATATATCAAAAAAATGAAATTTTACATGCATAAGCAAAAAAACAATTTTTTGCTTATGCATGTAAAATTTCAATTGAACCATTACTTATATTATGTAGATACATTTTGATGATTAGATTGGTCAAAAGGTTATTAAATCGGCTTTGCCCTATCGCGTTATTATTTCACGGTTTGGAGCTATCTTAAATATATCTATTATGCAAATCTAGTTTGCGCACAAATTGCTCACAACTTCACTTGACTCAGACCACAGCGACTATTTGAAACAACACACTTCACAAATAATAATTATTATCGAAAATATTACATAACAAAACATAATGTAGGTCAAAAATCCTCGATATCCTAGGCTATCTAGGTACATCACTAAGCCTAAGCTGTATCAATCATGCAGGAAGACCGATCGATCATATAGAAAATTCTCCAACTAACTCCATACACGCGGTAATAAAACATACACATATTATGATGGATGATCTTCCCCACAGGACATAAACAAAAACTTTCGCGATGCATAGTGTAGTGTACAGTGTAGGGAATGTCGGTGTATAATATAGTAGAGTAGACAGAATGATAGAGTATGCCGACGTAGAACTGATGTTGAAATTTTTAAATTTGACGTATTATGACGAAAATCGTCGCTAGGGTTGTTAACTTGTTACCTACGAATTTAAAAATATGACATATTCGATGGACGTGTTCCTCTTTGGTCGTATTGTTGTTTGTGTTTTGGCACATGCGATAGAAATTGTCAGAATCCAATTTTGTAATCTTTATTTTAAATATTTAAAAATAAATTATATCAGCCAGCGCGAGGCACATTCCGTTCATAATCCTAGTGAAACCCGACGAATTTGACAGATATTGAAACCTGTCCGTTTCTTTGCAGTCAAACTACTGGTAGTTATGTCTATTGTGGTTACATTATTGGTGTATAAGTATTTTATTTATACAATATACTTTGTTGTAATGGAACGTCTTATCTTATTTCGTTTAATCTTTTTAGTCAGGAAACCAAAATTTTTCCGTGATAAAAACTATTAAGTATTTGTTTATTTCATAAAGATCGATACAGCAGTTTTAAGTGTAAATAGGTAACAGGCAGTAAGACAAGCATACATAATACTAGCTGTTCCGACAAATGTTGTTTTGCTCTATAAAGTATTTCGCCCATATTATTTTATTCAACTGACTAAATAAGTATGTCACCATGGCAACGTCCATCGCTATCCCGTCATACAAACAATGGTTATCGTCAGTCTCGAGCTGTTACTATTTACTATTATTTATTCAACTGCACTTATCAAGTAGATGTTGTCCGATTCTCAAGTCTCAACCCTAGCCGATATGCTCGCTAAGATTCACGAAAATCGGTCGAGCCGTTTCAGAAGTGTTCAACCACGCACCCCGTGACACAAGAATTTTATATATTAGATAATAATAATAAAAATCACTTAAGTACGGATTTTGTCGCGAAGCACTTTTGTTATTCTCGATAGTTCTCGATGTTTCGGCTGCAGCTTTCTACCGGTCGCGGTCAGAGTCGAGCTGAGGTTGTTCAACTACCCTCAGATTCATCAATTATTATTTGTGTTCCGATCTACGCAGAACGCACTCATAGTGTATAAAATAACTCCAAATTATTAAGTATTAAGTAATCTACTATTGAAAACAGATTTTTTTTTGATTAGTCAACTGGAATTGAACTAACAGTGTTCGTTATTTAAATTATGTGTCAGTCGCCATCTTGAAAAAAAAAGACTGTCACGTGTCACTAACAATTGCCAAATAACCAGCAAAAAGTTGGCAACTTTATTTCGTCCTTTTTAATTTTGTTTGCGCGAAAGAAAATTTTCCGGTCCGACATCTATTTAAATTTGTTTGACAAGCGGCCATTGTTATCCCCCTACCCCGTTAGGGAAAGGTGGGAAAATGGGAAATGGGAAAAGAAAGTTGTATTCACGTCAAAGTAAATACGGCTTTTGAGTTCTTTGGATGTAGGTTGTATTATTATTGATATATTTTGTTGATAACATTTCTGAAGGTCCAGTTATTTTGTAATTATAACACATTGTAAAATTAAGTTGTTGATCCAAAGTTCGTACACGCGAGGTATGTACATTTTTTAGCATGAAAAACTGTCATAGGATAGCTTTTGCTGTGGACATGCATTTTACTCAAAGTATCTCCATGAAAAACATCAAAATCGGTTCAGTAATTTAAACATGATGAGTTCTTAGACACTCACACCGACATATACTTTCGCATATAGTAGCATGAAGATTAAGAAGTTGTTTCATATTTGCAAATAAATAAAAACTTGAGAGGTGTCAAGGGACACCCGAATGGAACGAAGTTATTTGTTAAAAACCTGTACTATACATATTATACATTATACACTCAAAAAAGTATTAAAATAAAACACCATCTATTTGACACCCAGAAATAATAACAACGCGTCATTGTTTATTCTCAAAAACGCCTAGTCGACGCACACAAATACTATCAACGCCCTCTGCCCCTACCATGCAGGTACTAATAAATAAGTGTCGAGGTCAAATATCGTTCTGTCTAGCCTTCTTTACGCCGAACGCGCGATAAGGAACTTCGTTCCAAATCAAAAACTTCTATCCATGCTACCAGGAGGTCATGAGTTAACAGGAGTTTGTTGTTACAGATTCGAAGAGGGACCACTGCAACAAGACAGTGGAGATATATGAAGATGTGTCCTCCCCGCCCGTCACCCCGGACAACTTCGGCCGACCGCTCACGTGTACATATAGGTGAGTCTTGATCATTATCGTCATCGTCATCACCATCATAATCATCATCATCATCAATTATCATCATCACACCATCATCATTATTGCCCCGATTCTGTTAATGTGGTCTAGCATCAATAGGTTTGATCCAGTCAGGATTCTGTAAAACAACTAAATAGTATTCAAACGTCAAAGAAATAAAACACTAAACTTTATTACTTTATTTATGCCAACACTTTTAAAACAATTTGATTGCTTTTTATATAAGCTTTTGACTAGCTTAGCCTTTGTACTATTCAATTTAAATGTAAAAATAAGATCATAAAATAGTATAGCTAAGAAGAAAATGTTTTTGCATGTAATTAGTTAAAAAAATTGTTTTAAAAATAAAAGACGTTATCGAGATGTTGCTAACGACAAGTTTGATCGTTGTAAACAAGTTCTAAACACGACATCACCTTTTAATTGTCAACTCATTAAAACTTACCCGAAGGATTAAGTGTCTCCACAATTTAAAGTTACAAGTACGTAGATAATGTCTATTTCCATCTCTTTCACTCTCAATAATAACTCCTTATGCCTCAAAAACTATTGTGACGTAATAACTGGCCCTATCTGTTGGTCAAGTATTATAAAAGGTTGTTTTTCCCTGATTTTAAAGATTGATGATTGGCTTATCGATCTTTGTTGCAAACGACCGCGAGCGACAAAAACTCAAATAAAATGAACCTTAATGAAGTAAGGTATTGGGTTTAATTTTCCACCGACTTTTTTTTAAATGTAATAAGGAGGCAAACGAGCAAGCGGGCCACCCGATGGAAAGCAACTACCGTCGTTCATGGACACTCCTGCGAGTGTCCATGGGTGAATGCTGCCATCAGAAGAGCTGAAGGCGCGTTGCCAGCCTGTTAAGAGGGAATAGGATAATAGGGGAGGGTAGGGAAGGGAATAGGGGAGGGTAGGGAAGGAAATAGGAGAGGGTAGGGAAGGGAAAAGGGTAGGGGGCCTCCGGTAAACTCACTCACTCGGCGAAATACAGCGCAAGCGCTGTTTCACGCCGGCTTTCTGTGAGCCCGTAGTATTTATCAGGTCTAGCCGGCCCATTCGTACCGAAGCATGGCTCTCCCACGTTAGAAGCGGCATGGGTTGCATATGTCTATAGCGACCCATGCCGTCGCTGCTTTGTAGTAGTGTAGACCAAAATGAAACCTTTAGCCCAGATCATAAAGTGGAATTTTATTTATTTACTAGCCGACCCGGCAAATGTTGTTTTAAAAAGTAGATATAAACCTTTTCTCAGGGCTAATGAATGTACACACAAAATCTTATTAAAATCGGTTAAGCCATTTTAGAGGAGTTCGCGCACAAACACTGTGACACGAGAATTTTATATAATTACTAGCTGACCCGGCAAATGTTGTTTTGCCATATAAATAATTTATAATAATGTGAACAACCATTATTACTTAGGGATATGAAAAATAGATGTTGGCCGATTCTCAGACCTACTCAATATGCTCACAAAATTTTATGAGAACCGGTCAAGCCGTTTCGGAGGAGTACGGGAACAAACATTGTGACACGAGAATTTTATATATAAGATTAATTTATTATGTATATACATATTATAATACATTAGATTATTGTCAGTCGTAGTTGCTTGGAACGCTACCTTAACACCTCTATCGTGATGCCCACGAATCACGATAGAGGTGTCATGGTAGCGTTCCGCAGACACAATAGATTTTGAATTGTTATGCGGCAGCCGGCTGCCGCTTGGAGATTGATCATGGGTTAAGCCGTTAAAGTATAAAAAGACTAAGAGCCTCTTTCACCACTTCCTGATAAGTGCCGAATAGGCTATCCACCACTTAACTTGACAGATGAAGTATGGAGAATCTGTCAAAAAAGCTGTGAATAGCCTATTCGGCACTTTATCAAAAAGTAGTGAAACAGGCCCTTATTATAGGTAATTATACATGTTTGTTAGACATTGGTCAATCTATTCAATATTATAATCCTTTTCAGGTTTCGAGCGTTCAGAGGATCACCAAAAGACTGGATACTTAGGATTAGATTCAAGAAATTCAAAGTGGGAACCCTTATTAATGGGACTACGTGCCACAAAGGATACATGCAGGTATTTGCCACAATGTAAATTAAACCATATTTGTACGTGGGTACAATTTATAATCGCACACCACCAGATAGGGTTGTCAACGTACAAATAATTAAATACGCGATCTCATCTCGCCTTATTATGATGTCACACAATAGTTTGTACCCTAGAGGAAGACTTTGGGAGTCTCAAGAGTCATTCGTTTCCAGTTGTAAATTCAAAATTTCTATTTATTTAGAGTGAGGATTAAATTGATATTAAAAACTTGAGAGGTGTCAAGGGAGCCCGAATGGAACGAAGTTATTTCTTATGTTCAAAAAACCTGTATGTACATAATATTAATATACACTCAAAAATAATAATTAAAAGTCGCCATCTATTACGCCCGGGAATACTAACAACGCCTCGCTGTTTATTCTCAAAAAACGCCGTCAGTTGACGCACAGGAATACTATCAACGCCCTCTTACCGTACCGTGCAGGTACTAATAAAAAAGTGTCGAGGTCAAATATCGTTCTGTCTAGCCTCCTTTACGCTGAACGTGCGATAAGGAACTTCGTTCCAAAAATTTGTTTGGAATAATATAGATTCGACTAATGATTTATAGATAAAGACAGTACGGTACCTAGTTATTATGGTCCCAGAGCATAATTTTTGTAAATAGCGAGTTTTTTTCTGAGCTTAATGTATAGAAAGTTTTATGTACTTATACGACCAATATTCATAAAATAAGCTTTTATCTGTATAACATAATATTAAAATGTTGTTTCTTTATGCGTCATTTGTAACAACGACTTTATAGGTAAAGAAAACAATTTTGCCTAAAAACGAGTCACGACTTTATACGTCTGCTGTCGAAATATTTATCGAAAGAATGACAACCATACAAGTGTGCCGATATCCACCAATATTCATCAAAATATCGGCTACATGAAACATTTCGAAAATATGTCGACAAGGCTTGTGTTATTATAAAGCACACGGATTGCGAATATCAATAAAATTTTAATGATCTCTTGTGGCGTGGAGAGCCATCGACTGTTCCTCATAATGACCTCAAAGCTCGACGATGAAAACCGGATGAAACCAGATAAAAGCGGATGAAACCGGAAAATTCCAGATTGGAGCGGATAAAAGTGAATAAAAGCGGTTATATCACCAAGACGCTAACGAGCTCGCCGTGTGTAACAGGAGCTAACAAGCGATTTAGTGTTGCCACACTCTAAGTGCCAATTTCACCAACAAGTTAATCATTGATAGTGTTGTCCCCCTCGATCTTCGTGTTACGAAGAAGGTGAACAGTGATTAACAGGAGCATGGGCGCCGGCAGAAATAATTTCCAAGGGGTGCAGACTTTTGTTTTCTTTCGTTTTTTTTTCTTTTTACTTTTTACGAACAACATGTGACTATCTATTTACGTCAACAGAATACATTAGTGCCGAAACATTTCGACCTATCTTTGTACGGCGTGGTAATAGGGTTACAGAAGGCTTTTTATTTCAATAACTCCTGTTGATTCCGAGATTCCTAAGAGGTGCAAGTGCCTGGCACCACCCTGCCGGCGCCCATGAACAGGAGGCGTTGAGATTAGCATAAAGTAACACTTTGATAGGTAATAAATATTATGATATAGGAGTTAGCAAGCGATTTAGTGTTGCCACACTAAGTGCCAATTTCACCAATTAGTTAATCATTGATAGTGTTGTCCCCCTCGATCATCGTGTTTGAAGAAGGTGAAGTGCTTAACTCCAAGCGTTGAAATTAGCAATTAACACTTTGTTAAGAGCTGTTTTTCACTATTTTGTAAAAGTTATCGACCTGTCTGTTGTTTCTTCACTCTTAAACCACTTTACCGATTCCTCAGACCTATATAATATGGAGAAATAATATTTTTAGTTGCGGAAAAATGTACTGTTTCTGTGTAAAAATGATTTATACGCAAAAAAAGTACAGAATAGGTTGATGTTTGCTACACTTCGTTCGCGTTTCAACATTACGCCAGACAAAACACTGACAGAAGTTATTCGCAATGTTTTTAATAGTAAGTGGGCTAGCATTAAGTCCATCATAAGCCTACATTACATAATATTATAAACCATGTAACTGACAGTAATTACATACCAATTACAATGTTTGCCCCACTAAATCAACTTCGAGTAATCCAACAAATTGACTTCCGAAGTTTCTTTCAACTTCTGAAATTAATTAGTAGGACTGGCAAAGCGTAAAGACTCGATCACAACTTTACAACTTGCAGAACGAAGGTTTAGCATAATCCTGTACTGTTTAGAATATTAACTCGAGAAACTTCGGAAACATTTTAATAAATTTGTAGATTGATTCAATACTTTAATTGAAAGGTTGTTCATGAAACGACGAGAGACGCGATGAAGCGCGTTTTTACGATAGCGATTGTTTCGTTTGTAACGAATCGTATTTCAGCGACGCGTCTTATAACGTCGCGTTGGTTTTAAGGTGACGCCACGTTCAAGTAAAAAACCGTGTTGGATATGTTTAATGTTATATATTATGTTTGCTTTTCGACCTCTCATAGAAAATAAGCGATGGATCAGCAAAAAATGGAAAGGGCGTAAGCGACAAAATTGTTTTTGTCGCGTAATTTAAAAACCATACATACATTTCATATAAGCTATGGGCAAATTAAAGTGTATACTTGAAACAATTTATGTACAAATTTTGGAAGCTTAAATCACTCTTCTCTGTTGGCAAAATAGGAATCCCTTTTTTACAGAGGTATCAAAAAGACCTCTGTAAAAAAAGGGATTATTGTAAAAGTTGACCAATCCTGTTATGCTATGGGTACTTTAAAGACAAAGACATGATGAATATTGACAATGAACGTTAATTTCTTAGCTTTAGTCATTGCTGAGAAAAATCGATATCGCTACAGCCAAATTATCAAGGCGTCGCCTTAAGTGTGAAAAGCCTGTTTTTAAAAACATTTAATGAGGGTTTTCCATATTATAATTGAATTTGCTGCCAGGTATATTATGTGTAGCCGTAACGTAATATTATTATGGTTTTTCGCGTTAATTATCGTGTCCAGTAGTATCATAGACATAATATATATGAGTAGTATAGTAGTCCATAATAATTATGTCAGCTCTATTGTGAGTTGTGACATAATATTATGACAGCTATATTATGACTTGGCAGCTATAATATTATGACCACAGATTATTATGACTATGACCTAACGGATACATAACTTCATCTGATGGCAAATGTCATATCGAAAATCTTCGTTCCATTCAAAATAAATTCAAACCAAATAATATTACCTTCTCTTCTAGATAGTAGACGGGAACGCGAAGACCGACGTCTCCAACCGGAAGGAGCCAGGTCTCTTCTGCGGTGAGATAGAACAGCCGCAGACCTTCATCAGCGAGACCAATTTCGTGAAGATCGTCTTCCACGCTGACAACTTCACTGATCAGACTTACTTCAGCTTTGATTCCAGGTATGTTCGAACTGGATTAATAGACGAATGAATAATTAAGACGTTCTCAATAAGAACATGGAATAATGTGGAATAACTAAAGTTTTGAATATAGAACAATTACTTACTTATTAAAAATAATTCGATATAATATACGGCCAGCATATATGGGGAAGGCAATAGAATATGGTCGACTAATCGTAGTGCATTTATACGTGGGAGAGCCATGCTTCGGCACGAATGGGCCGGCTCGACAAGAGAAATACCACGTTCTCACAGAAAACCGGCGTGATATAGCGCTTGCGCTGTGTTTCGCCGAGTGAGTGAGTTTACCGGAGGCCCAATCCCCTATCCTATTCCCTTCCCCTCCCTACCCTCCCCTATTACCCTATTCCCTCTTAAAAGGCCGGCAACGCACTTGCAGCTCTTCTGATGCTGCGAGTGTCCATGGACGACGGAAGTTGTTTTCCATCAGGTGACCCGTTTGCTCGTTTGCCCCCTTATTTCTTAAAAAAAAAATGTCTGACTGACTGGACTCGTTTTTGTGCATTCCCAATGTCAGGTCGGCCTGCGATCAGTCCAACCAGAACGATCGGCCTGCTCTGTATTTGCTATTGTAATATAACAGCTGATTTTGAAGTAATTAAACTAAACTTATGCTATATTACTCCACTTCTCCATGTTATTCAACCCTATTTTTATTCCTACGGTAAACAATCGCACCTAGAACTCAGCAGAAATATAAAAGTATTTTTAAAATGGCTCAAAAAACCCATTTGCAATTTAACGCAATGCTTCAGCTGCTGAATTATGAAAGTTCCAAGTCCGTTTTATTTGAAAATATGTTACCTGCAGTCAATTTAGCTGAATTCAAAAGTTTCTGTAAAACTCCCCATTGTTTACTTCGACGTTCCTTTTCAAAGTTTCTCTCTCGGCTCGAAAATGAAAAATTTCAATTTATATCGCGAATATTTAAAATATTTTTATACTTTTCTGTTGTTTTAGTTTGAGTGTTTCGATTGTATCGCGAAGTATCTCGCGTTGCGAAGTTGTTCTTTTGTTGAAATTTGTTGAAAAGGTTTTAATGTTATTTGATTTTTCGCTGATTTCATGATTTCTATTTTTTTATTTATCGTGACCTACTAGATGAATTACTATAATAATCATTGTCTACTTCCGCTCCTTAATCTCATCTGTCTGCTTACGCATCAAATTTGTTTGCTAGTTTATTGTAAGTCTTTCGAACACTCACCCTTAGACTATTACATCGAGTGTGGTCTCGCCCTTATTTCCGTCGGCGTGGCCCCAGCGCACCCCAAACGGTATCACGAACTAAATTATCTCGATTTGCCAAGTCTCAATATGAATTCATGCTCGGGTAATATCGAAATTATTCAAATTCACTTTGAAATTAGCCATTGATTCGAGTGATTCTGCTTCATTGAGTGAACGAGATATAATTCGAGTAAATATTCTATTGACTTCATTACCGAGAGAGGATCTGAAGGATCAAACGACGGTTAAGTCACTGAGCCTAAACGACGTTTAAGAGTAACATGCTAAAGTACATTGTAGCGTGTAAAATGACGTTGGCAGATTGTTTTTTTTATGAAATAAGGGGGCAAACGAGCAAGGAAGGGAATAGGTAAGGGTAGGGAAGGGAGGTTAGGGGATTGGGCCTCCGGTAAACTCACTCACTCGGCGAAACACAATGCAGGCGCTGTTTCACGCCGGTTTACTGTGAGCCCGTGGTATTTCTCCGGTCGAGCCGGCCCATTCGTGCCGAAGCATGGCTTCAATTTTCGTCATCTTCTTTCATTCAACTTTCGTTTTGGCGCATTCAACAATTGAATACGTCAACGAACGCAACGCCAGCATTGTCATTTTTGTTTTTTGGATACGCTCAGAGGGCATGCGTCGCGGACATTTCTCACTTGCGCTGTTGACTGCGCTATAACGCATGCCCTTGACGAACAGAAAAAGGCACAGTGTGGACAAAGCCTATACGATACTAGATCATAGCTAACGGATAGTTACTTTCTTATAACATTTCAATAACAGATAAAACATGTCATGGCAAACAAACGTGGTTATACAAGCTGTACCAAAAGTAATTGATACTACTTTAGGTTGTTAATAGGTCATTATAGACTTTCGCTGTAAAAGTAGCAGCGCTGAATTTTTTTTTTTTTTAAATAAGGGGGCAAACGAGCAAACGGGTCACCTGATGGAAAGCAACTTCCGTCGCCCATGGACACTCGCAGCATCAGAAGAGCTGCAGGTGCGTTGCCGGCCTTTTAAGAGGGAATAGGGTAATAGGGGAGGGTAGGGATGGGAAGGGAAGGGAATTGGGGATGATAGGGAAGGGAATTGGGCCTCCGGTAAACTCACTCACTCGGCGAAACACAGCGCAAGCGCTGTTTCACGCCGGTTTTCTGTGAGAACGTGGTATTTCTCCGGTCGAGCCGGCCCATTCGTGCCGAAGCGTGGCTCTCCCACGTATATTGTTTTTTGGCAGCACTACCACTACCACTTTCACAGCCAACACCATACAAGGGACATACCCTAAAGAATTATCACCTTGTTTTGTTACACCCTGTATAAATGCTTTGGGCGGCGCAAATTACATCCATTTTGACATTTAAGGTCCATTTTGACATTTAAGGTGGGTATAACTTTGACTTAACTTTTTCGTCGTGCACAAAGTTACTATACTCCACTCGGGCGAACTTGTCGCTAGCGGTTATTGACTCCCTGTCAAAAACTTGTCATTTTCCATATAAAACCACGATTGACAATATCTGACACTTCATTGTCAATAGCGGTTTATATGGAAAATGACAAGTTTTTGACAGGGAGTCAATAACCGCTAGCGACAAGTTAGACCGAGTGGAGTATAGTTATAACTATACAAACTTACTTAATCTCTTCTATTACTGGGTTAGTGTCCAAACCAATTGGGAGGTAACCAAGTAAAATATAAAATATTTATTTTCAATACCATTGTACTATTTCAGTTCGTAATATAAGAGTTATGTACCGTCAACAATTCTAATTTCTAACCCAATATTTTAAACAATGCTTTTTCCAACCTACTACTGTATTGAACAAAATCCAACTGTACGAGTATATTGTCACAACGTTATTCAAATAAAACTAATGGTTCAGACCGCTCTAAACTACAGTTAACTAATGATAGTGTTCGGTGAAGCCGACCTGAAAAATACGCGTCGAATTTCCGCGTTTTCGTACAAAATGTTTTTTTTTGTTTTATTCTAATATCTATTAAACATGGCTGTTAGATTTAGTTATCATATTGTATACAATTTTATTTTGTAATGGATAATAAAAACTAAGGTAACGTAACTCCCATACTTCGACCATTTTGAATTTGGTTCCTTTTCGCACACTAAAGTATGGCAATAGCAACGAAACACTAACACTGACGAAATAAAGCCGTTGACATTAATTGTCACTTCTTTATTTACACAAAATTGTGTACCGAATACATGCATAAAGTATGCATATATTCGGGTCACATTTTGTAAACTCGTGGACACATTTTTTGACACAGTTACTATTCCTTAGTTTTTATTATTCGTAGCCCGCAGGCCACACCTTCATGGAGTCGAAATTATATTTATCGCGTTGGAACCGTACTTTTTCCTGTGTAAAAACTATTATTTGTTTAAATAGATTCAGTTGTTTAGCGTAAAGACGTTACAGACATAATATTATAGACAGGCAAAGTAAAAACAGACAGACACACCTTCACATTTGTAAAAATAGTTTGTGCTATCAGAGAAGTTGATTCCTAGGCAGATGGCGGACCTAAGTCATTTGGTCGCGTTATGTCAAACCCATCCGACCGATCACAGCTATAGTTTGTGCGTTTATGATGATATGCGTGACACATTATAATTGACAATAGTAGGGAAGTTACCTAACAAAATTAATCGATAATTTAAAAATATCGAGTCACTTCGTAAAGGAATTGTAATCGAAATTATCGATTTCGTACTGACATTTCAGTGGTGCCGGCGATTTAAGATGGCCTCCCTTTTTTCAACAGAGTCAATCTCTATTGACATAAGTTCCGTTTCATGCATCAGACATTTTTCAAATGTTTTCGTAACAATAATTTTATACTCCTATTTCACAGTTAATATTATTTATAATTTTATATTAATAAGTTAGCATTTAGCAACTTTTCATTTTTATTCACTTACAATTATAGGAAACATTTGTTTTTGTAGATGGAATATAATTTATTACATTTTGATTTTTTTTTGTTTTCTTGTAAAAAAAATCCGTAGCAAGGAATATGAAAACTGTCACCCATGTCATCTTAAAACGTACAAACTATAACATTGAATTGACATATGCCGACCAAATGACGTAGGTCCGTAAACTGCCAAGGAATCAGTTTCCTCGATGGTACATAAAGGTTTTCATCATTCACCCGACCTCTTTTTACACAAAACAGATAAAAAGGAGCATAATATTCCAGGAAAAGATGGAGGCTTTTCAAAAGTAATGAACATTAATAACGTGACGTTTTCACACAAAAACACGTCAAAGAAAACGGGGAATCCCGTTTGTGACGTCATATTCCCCCAAAAAAATCTTCAAAGAAGCACGCTTCAAAAAACAAGTGTCTGTTTATGTTTGTAAAAATGATTTCGACGGTTCGAAATGAAAATAAAATAGAAATGAAAGATATTTCATGTAATTGTATTTGATTATTGCTTTTGAAATATTATTTTTTATTGTACCATTTGATGTCGATGTTTGATTTTACTTTTACCTATATCTTTTTGTTTAGTCTTTATTAAATATAATTCGAGACTTTCTCAGACGATTTATAGTCATTTGAGTATTCATTTTAATGGGTATACTTTGTGTCAACTATAACGTCATTGTGAATTATACATTAGTATAGTTAATAACGAGTAGGATCCTAAATCACAAAAACAAAAAGATGTAAGACGTGGGAGACCCATGCTTCGGCACGAATGGACAGGCTCGACCGGAGAAATACCACGTTCTCACAGAAAACCGACGTCTAACAGCGCTTGCGCTGTGTTTCGCCGAGTGAGTGAGTTTACCGGAGGCCCAATCCCCTACCCTGTTCCCTTTCCTACCCTCTCCTATTATCCTATTCCCTCTTAAAAGGCCGGCAACGCACCTGCAGCTCTTTTGATGCTGCGAGTGTCCATGGGCGACGGAAGTTGCTTTCTATCAGGTGACCCGTTTGCTCGTTTGACCCCTTATTTCATAAAAAAAAGATGTACACTATTTACGTTAATATTATAGTTATACATTTTTTTCCATGTCTGCGAAGTCACAATGTTGTCTAATCGAACAAGAACAAAACCATTTTACAATACCTAAAACGTCCATATGTATAGTGTGACTCTTTTTATTATTTCAGGGGCTTTAATTATAGTCTTTTAGGGTTCCGTACCCGTCTTTTAGGGTAAAAACGGGATCCTATTACTTAGACTTCCGTCTATCCGTCTGTCTGCCTCCAGACTGACTCAAGAATGGTAATAGCTAGAGAGTTGAAATTTTCACACATTATGTATTTCTGTTGTCGCTATAACAACAAATACTAAAAACATTTTTGCTCTGTATCAATGATGACAACAGGTAGGCACCTGACATATTCACAACATACTCAGCTGTTTAAACTTTAATAATTAATAATAAAATTTATATAAAAAAATAATTAAGGAGGGCTCCCATACAAAAAACACAATTTTTTACTATTTTTGTTTTATAACGGAGCCCTTCGTGCGCGAGTCCAACTCGCACTTGGCTGATTTGTATTAACCTAATACTTTGTTGCGCAGAGCGGAACAGCAGTTCGAGGTGTACCTGCGGTATGGTCAGCATCCAGAGCTGTACCCCAACAGACGAGGGGAGGTCGTGGCTGGGTGAGTTGACTCTTCACTACCACTTTATTACGACAGCTATGCAACAGCAGATATTCCACAATATCTGCTTTCTGTCAAAATTTTTGTATACGACATTTTTGGCAGCAGATATTGTATGATATTTGCTATTATGTGTACGAAATTTTTGGCAGCAGATATTTTCCGATATTTGCTTTCGAACGCTTATTGAAAAGCTAACAAGAGACATAATCATGCTATCATCAATATGTATATTCTTTCAGAGACTTAACATGTCAAAATCTTTATTTAATTACAGTTAAGTAGTCATTAAAATATAACTGTGAGTGTGGACGTAAGAGTAAACTCAAACCGCAACGTGACGCATAGATTCATTTCTAAATTTGTACTGAATTGACAGATTTCGACGTCTCGCAAATCTGTCAAATCCATACAAATTTAGAAAATATGCATCTACGCGTCGCGTTGTGCTCTGAATTTACCCTAAAAGGCTTAATATAGCTTATATGTAAGGCCGTGTTACTATCAGAGAAGTTGATTCCTAGGCAGATGATCATGATTCATTGACATGATCCAACCAAATGACGTTGGTCCGTCAACTGCCGATTTCCTCGATGATACTATCAGAGAAGTTGATTCCTAGGCAGATGAGGGACCTACGTTGTTTGGTCGTGTTACGTCAAACCCAGCCGACAGATCACAATTAACATTGAATTGACATGATCCGACCAAATGACGTTGGTCCATCAACTGCCTAGGAATCAATTTCTTCGCTGGTACATATCATTTCAGACAGGCAAGGATGCAAAATACTAACCACTCAACAACCTTGTACACGCACATCCACAAGGATGCTTCGTATTGCCATCACGATTCATATTAAAAAAGCCACCCCATTGTGTCACGGTGGTGAAATCATTTTGTGGCGGAATGGCCACTTCGGGACGTGACTCAAATGGCGAATAAATCGGGGGAATGGCGGCCATTATTGGCCCACTTGATTTATGTCTCGTAATCAAGTGTTTGAGTAAAGGTGATCGGGGGCGGTGGGGACCGAGAGGGGCGGTGGGGGGCGGAGGGGGCGGAGCAGATGGCCCCCGGGGGCGGTCGGGTTTGATTTACGTTGACGCGCTTTTTGATGAAGTCCGTGATGGATGGACTGCGTTTTTGTGTTTGTTGATAGCCCGAGTATTGTCGTGTGTTTATGTCGTTTATAGTCAACTGGATGACGCCTTGCGTCGAAGTAGTGCGTTTTTTCGCAACAAAAACTATTCTATGTCCTTTCCCGTCTCTCAAAGTACCTCCATACCAAATTTCATCTGAATCGGTTCAGCCGTTTAAGCGTGTAGTGGCAACAGATAAGCAGACTCTAGACAGTCAGATAAACAGACACACTTTCGCATTTAGTAAGTGATTCACGTCAACAATGGTATAAAGGTACAATTCCGTGCATCGCGAATCGCGATCGATCGCGGCTTTTTTTTATGAAATAAGGGGGCAAACGAGCAAACGGGTCACCTGATGGAAAGCAACTTCCATCGCCCATGGACACTCGCAGCATCAGAAGAGCTGCAGGTACGTTGCCGGCCTTTTAAGAGGGAATAGGGTAATAGGGGAGGGTAGGGATGGGAAGGGAAGGGAAGGGAATAGGGGAGGGTAGGGAAGGGAATAGGGTAGGGGATTGGGCCTCAGGTAAACTCACTTACTCGGCGAAACACAGCGTAAGCGCTGTTTCACGCCGGTTTTCTGTGAGAACGTGGTATTTCTCCGGTCGAGTCGGCCCATTCGTGCCGAAGCATGGCTCTTCCGCGGCTGCGCGCGGCTTACGACTGTCGTCGACCGCTCGCGACAATAGTCAGTGTATGAAAATGTATGGCACCGCTTGCGAGGCCCGCGAGTCGCGACAGACGCGCGCGGCCGACGACTGTCGTAAGCCGCGCGCGGCCGTGTCTTAAAGTTATAACTTCACGACAGTCGTATGGTCGTATCGTAATTCGTAGCCCGTAGGCCGCGCGCGGCCGCGATCGATCGCGATGCACGGAATTGTACCTTTAGAAAATAACGAAATTGACCAATGAATAGCATTGCTTGATTATAGCTTAAAAAGGGCATGACAATAACTGCTGTCTAAATAAAAAAGACTGCTTATTATTATTTCTACCCACATTTTTATAAGAAGAAATATAATAATAATGTGATCCACGTTGAAATTGAACCACTGAACAAAACATTTTATAATTTCTATAGCTATAAAATGTTTTGTTCAGATTATAATATTATTGTTATCAGTTAGGTAGTTAAAGGGGTTTTAAGTTTTGATCATTTTCCCAGACGGTACATTCGATTTTCCTCAACGGATGCACAATGTAGCCCGATGTGGAAGCCTTATATGACAGGTAACCGACGTAACAGCAGCCGTCTGATGCCTGATATAAACAGATCAATCTCTACTACGTATTCGTACATTTGAATCATTTCGATCTGTAAACCTAGAGCTAATTTGAATGACAAACTTAAAATCAGGAATAATATATTATATTACTGTAAGGTCGAGGCAGAGGGTGCTACTAACATGTCATAATATCAGAATATTGACATAAACATTGTTATAAGGCATTGTATTTACTTTGATATTGGTGATGGTGATTTCTAATCAAGAGAAAGTAAGTGTGGAGTGTGGACAGCGACTGATTAGTGCAAGTCCTTTAATTTCTCCTAATCACTAATCACCTACACTAATCTGCAAAGTGAATACAGACAGGCTAAGCGACGAATTTTTTTTAAATCTGTGTCATTGTATTTCTTTATTACGTGGTGAATAAAGTCCAAATGGACGTAAGTATGTACGTCTTTTGGAGTTTTTACGGGACGACATAATATTAATATTATTCAATCTAGCATAAAAGGAACTATGGGTATAATAAATTTTAAATAGCAATTTACGCATTCATTTATCCCATAAACATTTCTATGTAATTTACAATCCTGGTATATTAATAAATTATTAACCAAATATCCATAAATTCCTACTTCAAACATTTAAACTTCAGGCCCAAAATAAACCACCTCAATTCGAGTCTAAAACAAAATATTTTCATTAAGTTAAATTTAACTGCCGTTTTACTGATAAACCGCAAACATTCCGCCAGATTAAGTGAGCGTTAGAAGAAATTAATGATTGCACAAAACCATAATGGCCCCTCTTAAGTTTTATTTATATACGTTATAACACCAAAAATGGAGATTAAAATTTTCCTATTTAATGAATCGGCCTTTGTTGTGCTCGTATTGTTCGTAAATGTTAAGATTTTGAGATGTTGAGCAATAATTGTCTACAGAAATAAAAGACTTAACTTAGTATTGTTCAGGAGGGGAGAATACAAATAAATTCTACACTAAGTATAGTATAGAATTTATTTATATATTCTGTAAATGGTATTATTATGATTGTATTTCTCAACTCTTGGTCTTGATTTCTAGGATCATTAATCGAGATATCTTCGTTAATTCCTCTGTCAAAATTCATAATCATAATGTAACATGACATAAGTTGATTCCTAGGCAGATGGCGGACTTAAGTAATTTGGTCACGTTACGTCAAACTCATCCGACCGATCACAGCTAACATTGAATTGACATAAGCCGACCAAATGACGTTGGTTGTCTATGAATCGATTTCTTCGATGGTACATTTAACAATTGACATTCATTATTACAAATAACGTGGCAATTAATATACCAATGTCTAATGTCAAATGCATTTTTGACTACAAATATTGTAAAATTAACGAAATCATCTTGACACAATAAAATTGCAATTTTTTTGTACTATTCAAAGGTTGCAATTCATATCCATTGTTGCAATAATACTAACTTTATTGCAGTTCTTAAAATTATAGCACTGTAAATTGTAATCTTTAAAATTTGCATACTTTCAATTTCATTGCACTTACGCGATTTCGTTGCACTTCAGATTTGTTACACTTACACTGATTTCGTTGCACTAACACCAACTTCATCGCACCAACACCAATTTCATTGCACTCCATTTTATTGCAATAACACCAACATCATTGCACTTCATATAATTTATTGCAATAACACCAATTTTATTGCATTCCATATTCGTTGTAATAACACACATTTTGTTGCAGGTCGTACTGCGAACGTGTGTTTCGGGACTGTCGACTGCAGACTTGCTACGTCCAGTCTGCTGCTTACCCTGGAGTCTACCCACGGAATTTACATTGCAGGTAAGATACCCTTAGGTCAAAAAATAGATTAAGTTTGCAAAAATGCAAAATTAATGCAGCTTCATTCCTGTTTCGGTCCAGTCTGCTTCCCATCGCACTACATAATTGTATTCTCATACAAACTTTAGGATATTTTTTTCTAGAGTCTGGACTGATCGCTAACATAGTATGACATCCTAGGATGCGTTTTTAATATCCGGTAGCGGTCTGGACTGAAATATACAAAATCAGTCTTATACATTGCTTCGACTTTTAAAAGAAAATACTAGGTACAAGGTAATAAAACTTCAACATTTTCCGCCATTTTATTAATATTTCCTCTTCCAGGTATCACCTGAACACGCGTCTGCCGTACATAAAGCTGTACATAGAGAACGAGGAGTTCAATATAGACGGGCAGCGCTGCGAGAACATCATGACTTGTCCTATGCGCCCCATCACTTCCGGTGAGTTACTCCCTTTTGTTCATGATTTTTTTTCTGTAGTTTTACATTTTTTTTTTATCTTGAGTCATCCGCACAACTGCTGCGTTAACCTTTGAATTTGTATGTGAAAACTTTTTAGCGTTGTCGTGCACTTTTCCTAGGGATAGCAAATTTTTGGTGATGAATTATTTCGTTCTTTTACATTACATAATATTATCTATCAGACGAGTAGCAAGCCTAAAGGCATTTTTAATAAAGGCTGACAAGAAATAAACTTCTGAAATGTAAAAACCTCTTTCACAAGGAGTTGCAGTTGTACCCGCACTTTTTCACTTTTTAATAACTCCCGGTGTGACGTTGATGAAACGGTCGACACAAAGTCGAAATGTTTATTCAAAGAACTGATGTCGAATTATTCACGACTTTGAAATTTTAATTTCGACTTTACTGGAACATCCTCGTTTCCGAATTCGTGTTTACTTTTTTCTGTACTGTTTTTTTAAAGACTCGAAAATCTGACGTTCTGTTTACATACATTCATGGAAAGCATTTTACGTAAATGTGACTTTTAACTTATTAATAATAATAATTAATTGTAAGAATATGAACAACACCATTGACAAACAAGGTATTATTAGATAATTAATTAATATAATAATTCGATTCAAACGCTATTTTTAATGCATATTAGTGTCCTTTTAGGCTTTCCACCTATCCTGAATTGATTCAAGATGCACTGCTTCAAACAATAGTAGCCATTCGATAATAATAATATGAAGTTGACGTTCGGCTCGTGTAATGTCAATTCCATTCCATACATTTGATCGGCGATTCTATAAAGAAGCGATAAAGAAAAGTCTTGGCTAGGGACTCAGGATCTTCTGTAGAACTGTGTTTCGCTTTCTCTAGGGCGATTTTAGTGGTCGTTACTATAAAATGGCGCTCTTTTCTAAAAGGTCGTATTCTAACAAAACAGCATAATATTTTGTGTCTCCCAAATTAGTGTCAGACCATACTTTGCATCAAAATATTTAAATAGTGCAGTTTTAGTTTTTGTCAAGTTGTGAAGTTGCAACTAGGTACTTCAAGCACAATAGATAATATTATTATAATATCTTAGAATGAAGCGACTCATATAATAATGATCGAACTTCACTTGGTAAGTTCGTTTGATCACTTATTATAGTTCTGTCTACAGTACTCCAAAATTAATAATGCGCATGAATGACCGTGAATAATGGCCGTGTTACAAAAGCTACAGGAATATCACGACGAACTTTGACTAATACATGTATCTTAAACGCAATGAAATTAGACAATGCAATAATGTCTACCGTCGCTCTGGAAATACGACCGTTGCCGAAAAATTTCGAAAACTTCTAAGCGCATTATCACTTTGGGAGCAAAGCGGGGCTAAAATGGTCACATTTATCAATTCCTCTCAATCAATTCAGCAAATGAATTGTCAAAACTGTCAAACCGACAAATGTCAAATTAGTACTCAATTACTAGACATGAATTGCAAACAGACTTGCATTTTGCAATTTAAAAAAAAATTAATCATATTATGATTCTAAATATGATTCTCCAAAGCAACCGTTTTAGGCCCGCTGTACAGTCTGCTTCAAGCGTTGTCGACGACTTTCCTTTAGATTTCGACTGTCCTAAAATTCATTCTTAAAACCTTAATATACTTCATTTACATTATTTTAATGGGTTATCAGTTCTTGGACATATCAAGTTTCCAAGAACTAGGATGCGGCCAACATCGGCCATCTTTGGAAACTTTTGACAGTCGAGAATGTTCGAGTTCCCGGCCATTATTGGTCCGATGTTATTTATGATCATAATAAATTACGGGCTCACCTTGCGCTAGAAAAATTATTGGTTACTTTACCTCACTTAAAAAGCCTATTGCGAATATTGGCGGGCATATATCATGCGTTATAATAACTTTCGTGGTGAGAGGATATTAGGGTACAGATTGCTGGGGTCAGTATCATCATCAGCTTTTCACACCTTTAGTATACACAGTCATAGAAATTGACTCATGGGTAGATTACTTACGTTATTTTGTCCAGACTCGAGTGTGATACCTATGGTATAGGTACACCGTCAGAGAAATTTATTCCTAGGCAAATTCTTATGTTATTATTGTATAGTCAGTATCGCGGTTCGGCTCTGTGATTGGTCCAAATTTTGACAGCCTACCAATCACAGTTGGAATGGTTGGAAAAACACCATGGAAGTTGCTTTCCATCAGGTGACCCGTTGGCTCGTTTGCCCCCCGTTTCTTTCATAAAAAAGAAAAAAAACACAAGAATTTTGTATATTAGAAGAAGATAAGATAAGATAGAGGTCGTATCGTCATTAGTATTCGATGAAATTTTTGCGTTGCGGCATCGCATCGTATTTTTGTGCGATGTTGTTTTTGCGACGCGATGCCGCAACGCAGTTTTGTGGCCTGGGGCCCTATTATGAGCTCTTAAATCCATTCACTTTACGTCCTTATACAGTCAGATAAGGACGTAAAAAGAATGGATTTAAGAGCTCATGATAGAGGCCCTGGCCGTGTGTATGTTATACAGGTCTTAAGTTAACATAACTCAATCAAATTACATTGGTTTATGAATCAATTTCTCCATTTGAAAAGCCCTTTCAGGTGTTTGTGATTTACTATGCATTATTCTAACTGTAGCAAGATATAATGACATACAATCTATATTAATTACTCCTGTATTATCTGTAATTAGTAGATGCGGTTCGCTGTAATAACCAGGCGCTTCTGTTCTAAACCTGAGTCGAGCGTTAGTAATATTATATTATAAATAATTAATGGGATTTAAATTGTAGTTAGTTTTAATACGCCCTTACGTAGGCCCATGAAGGGCAGATATAGTATACTTTTGAGTTTTGTAGGTATACGGGTACCTACAAAACTCAAAAGTTGGTTCCTAATCTCTTGTCGTTGACTCCTAAATATGTGTGAGAAGTTAGGGCCGAAAAGTGATTGTAAAGGTACGCGCACAGTTTGTCGACGCGTGCCGGGGCGTGCCGGGGCGGATCGGGGCTCAGCGCAGCACAAAATGCGCTATAGCACACTATTGCCAGGCCGGGTCGCATCGCATTGACGGATTTTGAGTACATTGGATAGCTCCAGTGTGACCACTCTTAAATCACTCGTGACTCGATATATTGCTATATTCTACTAAAATCTACTAGACCGTGTATTATATTATATTCTACCGAAAATCTACCTTTATTAATCAATGTTTTCTACGTGGTTGAAACTAAAATAAAACCAAAATGTTTATATGGACTGTCTTCATATATTAAAATTTACAATAAATATTAAATAATATATATATATTAAAATTTACAATAAATTTTCGACTACTAAATCGTCCTTCATTTGACCTCAAATCTACCAAAAAGTGGAAATCTATGTGAAGTGTGGTCACACTGTTGCCGGGGCGCAGCGGGTTTTTCGGGCCTTGCCGGGCCTTGTCGCATTGACGGAAATCCGTTGCGCCCCGAGTCCCGACACAGTGTGCGATACGCGCATCCGCTTCCATACAAATTGTATGGAGGCGGATTTTTGCGATGCGCCCCGGCACGCTGAGCCCCGGCACGGCCCGTTTCAATGTGCTCACTCCTTAAAGTTACAAAAATATGAACAATACTAAGGGATAATAATTTAGGGGTGTTTAATATTATTATAGAGGTCACAGTGCTGAAAGAGAAACTTTTTTAAATTATTCAATGGGCAAAATCATGACCCTGGGGTTTTTCAAATAGAAACTTCAGTGCTGCTGCTTTCGTATTTCAGAGTAAATTCTATACAGGATGTAACTTTACAGTAATAAAAATACTTTAGAGTTTAGAGTGTATAATATTATATTGTGTTCTTTACTTTATACTGCACTGTGAAAAATGCAGGGCTAAAAGAGAAACTGCAGGTTTTGTGATTTATATGGGCAAGCGTTCCAGCGCCATGAATTTGCCCATACAAAAGTTAAAAAGAACTTTTTCTATCAGTGCTGCTTCTGACACACTAAACTATACAGGGTACTCATACATTCCCTAAAACATTATCACTGTGTTTTGTTACGCTCCAATATACAGGGTGTAACTAAAATAAGTGATAATACTTTAGGGTGTGTGTGTTCCTTATAGAGAGTTAACTGTGACAGTAGCAGCGCTGAAAGACTAAACATTTTTTCAGTTTTGTATGAGGAAACTCGTGACGACCTTGCCTATACAAAAGTGAAAAAAAAATCATCTTTAGTTATTAATTAATAGACTATAATCCTTATATCTTTCTCCTTCTTAAAATATGGTGTGTGGTTTAGTATGAACTGTATTCGCTAATTAACTGTTTAATAAACGAAAGTTTTAGTGAATTGTGTTAAATTATTGACTCTGCCTAACACTCGTCTACGCTGTCACCGCACTCCCATAAGTTCATCATCTTCAGTATCATTTATCACAAAAATATTATCACTTATTTTTGTTACAAACTGTATTATAGTTTTATTCTACGCTAGACCCCGCAACTCCGCTGCGCCAAAAGTCGTTTATCGTGCGGGAACCGTACATTTTTCCAAGATAATTCAGGAAAAGTTCGGTCAGCGGTTTGGGTATGAGGTAACAGACAGACTTTCATATTTATAATATTATGGATTGTCACAGGTTCCGATAACTGCCCGTACGACTACATCCGCATCTACGACGGCAAGGACGAGTCGGCGGCGGTGATCGGCACGTTCTGCGGCATGGGCAAGTTCCCCTACTCCATCATCGGGACCTCCCAGGACCTGTTCGTGGAGTTCGTTAGCTCACCGGCCGGTGAGTTCACTTGTAACATACACTTTCTAAGGTTTCTACAGAAGTATAGTATAGCAATGTTGATTGAGTGTCTTGATGCTATTAAAAGACGTGTCAATCAAAAGCACAATACAGTACTCGGCAACACATGGCGGTAGCCGGTAGCGGTCATTGTTTCCCTAGCAAAAACTTGTCATTTTCTGTATAAACCGCGATTGACAATGAAGTATCAGATGTTCCTAATCCATTGTCAATCGCGGTTTATATAGAAAATGACAAGATTTTTTGACAAGGAGTCAAATACCGCTACCACCATCTTTCGCCGAGTACAGGATAGTAGAAATCAGACATTCCACTAATAAAAGTATTATGATCTTAACTATGTGTACAGTCGTAATAGTTATACAATGTTTTATCCTCGTCTGATCCTTTAGATAAGTAATGTAATAATCAAGCTTTAACTATAACTGTATGGTGTAGAATTGTAGATCTTTTTACTAGAAAGGGTGATTAAGTTTTAGGGACCGGTTACAGGATTCAAGTTTTGCTACAGCTTTTATTTTTGCAACTTAATTTAAAAGAACTAATTCACACTATACAATTTTAGAGCAAATGGTTACAATATTTTCAAACATTATAGTTTCAATTCACGTCTTCTTACAATAAAAGAAATAGATGGAAAACGTTCCTGACAATCGGGAGGAAATCTAAAAGAAATGGAAGCACTCGACAATCGCGCAG
Source organism: Aricia agestis (assembly GCF_905147365.1). Lineage (NCBI taxonomy): Eukaryota > Metazoa > Arthropoda > Insecta > Lepidoptera > Lycaenidae > Aricia > Aricia agestis. Next base: position 2,304,311 of record NC_056417.1, read on the forward strand.
GAAATCTACAAGGAATAGAAATAGCGAGCTAACAAATCTCTAAAACTTAGATCAGAGCTTGGGAGAGTTTAAGCTTAAATTGAATAGTTAATTTAAACTTAGAAAATGACGATCATTCCACTTGATACAACCAAAAGTAAAGATTCCATATGACACCACCGGTGGTGTTGTTTTGGTCAGAGTAGACAGAATGATAGAGTATGCCGGCTTAGAACTGATGTTGGAATTTTTAAATTTGACGTATTATGACGAAAATCGTCGCTAGGGTTGTTAAATTGTTACCTACGAATTTAAAACTATGACATATTCGCTGGACGTGTTCATCTTTGGTCGTATTATTGTTTGTGTTTTGGCACATGCAATTAAAATTGTCAGAATCCAATTTTGAAATCTTTGTTTTAAATATTTAAAAATAAATTATATCAGCCAGCGCGAGGCACAATCCGTTCATAATCCTAGTGAAACCCGACGAATTTGACAGATATTGAAACCTGTCCGCTTCTTTGCAGTCGAACTACTGGTAGTTATGTCTATTGTGTTTTGGTGGTGTCAAGTGGAAGGTACGAAAAATGAATAACTATGTAGATTGAATGTCATATTGACAGCAATAATAACAAGGATCTTGTGGTACTTGGATGTCATAGTCGTGGGAGCTTTTGGCTGCGTTATGTGTTGCGAGGAACGTGTTTTTAAGATCCAATAGCATCGCCGCGCTGAGCTATGGCATGGCAAGTTCACGTCAATGAAGCGATTCTATTGGTTCTCAAAAACACATTCCTCGCAAGTCGCAACACAACTCTGGTGGAAACGCAGCCTTAGTGTCTAAACACACTAGGCCAAAATTACTAAACGTATATTCATACCAAACTTTATTAACCAAACAAGAATCATCACAAGATACGGTACACATTGAATTGCCGTCCGCGGTGTTGGGTTACCTGCGGGGCTAAAATGGTCACATTTAGCAATTCCTCTCAATCAATTCAGCAAATGAATTGTCAAAAGCGTCAAACTGACAAATGTCAAATCAGTACAAAAATACAGAAATGAATTGCAAGCAGAGTTGCATTTTGCGAATTTAGAAAAATGAATCATATTATGATTCATATCATGATTCTTCAAAGCGATCATTTTAGCCCCGCTGTTCCAAATTCAAAAACCTTATTAAAACACGCATGGCATTGTTAAGTTGTATTATGAACCAATCCTAAGTTTCTAGAAATTAAAACATTTAACTATGTACCCTCAAAGATAACTTACTCAATACTCATGCCATTTTCTCACCCCAGGTCCTCTCCTCAACACGGGCTTCCACTTCAACGTGGGCAACTGGCCTGGCCACGTGGAGGCGCCAGGGTCGAAGGTCGGGAACTGCGACTGGCTACTCACCGCCGACTCGCTGAAGAAGTCCGGAGACAGCGAGGGGATCTTCCTGAGTGTAGCCCACTGGTACCCACCGCACACCAGCTGCACCTACCTGATGCAGGGTTTCCCGGGACAGGTGGTGCGGTTGTACTTCCCGAGGTAAATAAATATATTTGATTTTGTCGTAAGGACAGGCCTAGCCTGTATATCGAGTGCCCCATTTCATGGGTCCAATAACTTACATAAGGATTGCCAAATTCTCTTAATTAGCGGTGCGGCGTTCAAAGCCGTCTAACGTCGTTGAGTTCGGCAGACTAGCACGGTGTTTGTGTGCGTGCGACTAGACGTATGCTTATTATAATTGCTGATGATAATAAATGTTATTTAATATCTTATTCGCGGCAGTTCCCGAGTGTCACACGTATTTAATTTTACTTATAGTGTAGATTGTAAAAATATATTTTTTTAAGCAATACGCTATTTAAACCAATAACAGGCCAGTGTCATGCTTAGTAATATAATAATGAATAAGCATAACAATGAAATTATTCCCAATATCATATTGCAACATCAATTATCCCAACCTTTATAAAACACGTCATTAAATCCATTATTGTTTTTAGAATCAAAATGAATAATGATGTTGCTTCAAAATTAATGACGTTTTGAAATTCGAAACATAAATTTTAATAATGTTTATTATTATCGCATTCATTAATCATATTTTGGGCTCAGAAAATTCATAAATTCTGATTTTCTTTCGCATTCAGAGATTTATTGCTGGAATTAGGGAGGGAAAACCTTGAGGTATCATCAAACTTGAAACTTTTTAAATGTTCATTTTGCGAGCACGTTACTTTTATAAAAACGTATTTTTACATAATATTTAACGATTTATTGTATAATATTTAAATGTAAGTAAGTAATTTTATCTCTCGGCTGTTTTCCCATAAAATTTCATGTATAGGTTTTCGAGACAGAAACAACTAGGCTAGGCTTCCTAGGAAACTGCGCCATTTATTTTAGTAAGCTATCTTGTATCTTTTATGGCGGGCTTTGAGCGCGCGAATCAAGAAATAACGAAAATAAACCTAACAAACCTCACTCCGACTGCGCCGGTCGGTGCGGCGTTGCCAGACTTCGGCACGGCGTTGCTGTGCGTGGGACTAGACGTATGCGAATTATAATTGAATAAGCTGTTGATAAAAATGATGTGCAATAACTTTACCGCGGCAGTCCCCGGGTGCCACACGTTTTTTCTTCCAATTTTCCCAAAGCTCGGACTCAAAGTTACTGTAATTTATGTCATTACAACTGAACATAGTTCAAAGCTCACTCGATAAAGAACAAATTGAGTCAAAGTATCCGAAAATAACAGTAGGCGTTATTAGTTTTTGCCTCCAGGCAATGATTTTCTTTCCAATTCTCTGAACGACTTGAAACAGAGAAGCTCGCTAGTCGAAGATAAAATATATTCTAAAATTACCCCTATATACCCCTCATTTAAATTACTTATCAACTTTGAACCAGAATTAACTAAGTTTAAATAGATTTGTGTATGAAACGAAAATGTCTCGGCAACTAAAGACAAAGTTGAAATCAAAATTGATAATACGATTTCTAAGCCATCTATTTCACTAAACTTTGCTAAGTCAGTTGCGCTGCTAACTCTATGAGCAAAGATACATATAGATCTACCAGAATCTGAAGGAAAAAAGTGAAAAAATAAATTGACTCTAGCAATACCGGAGTAATTGGAATAAAATATTTTGATTATTTTTATAGCGGCTGAAAATTTGTGTAAAACATGCAAATACACAATTTTATCCAATGATCAAGGATATTTTTTGAAAATCTGCTGCCAAAAATTGACATCAGATCCTGGTAGACCTATAATTACTATGACAACTCGCAACGTAGCTACAATATTATAGTCTAGTTAAGAGTCGAGAACGACTAAACCGATTTTGCTTATTTTATAGTTTTGAAATATTCGTGATGATCCAGGGAAGGTTTATATTTGGAGGGAAGTGATACGAAGTTAACCAGGTCATCTAGTTCTATCCATACTTCCATACTGATATTATAAATGCGAAAGTGTGTCTGTCTGTCTGTTACCTCTTCACGCTCAAACCGCTGAACCGATTTTGCTGAAATTTGGCATGGAGATACTTTGAGTCTCGGGAAAGGACATAGGATACTTTTTATCCCGGAAAAGTGTACGGTTCCCGCGCGATAATCATACTTTGGCGCAACGGAGTTGCGGGCATCATCTAGTATTCTAATAAAGCAAATTCCCCAGCTTCCGGATCAACCGCATCGAATCCCCCATTACGCCGTGGACGGGGGACTGCGGGGAGTCACTCACACTGTACGACGCGCCGCGACCAGACGACGCGAAGATCATCAAGACCTTCTGTGACACCTTCAGCCGACCGATGGAGAAACACGACTTCGTGTCCACTGGAAACGCCATGTTCGTGCGTTTTGAGAGCAAGACGGGTAGCTACAGCGGGTAAGTGGGAGCGAGATAGCTATGTCGAGACGTTCTGCGTTCAGCCGACCGATGTAGAATAGATGCGTGTCGACCGGCAACGCCATGTTCGTGCGATTTGAGAGTAAGACGGGTAGCTACAGCGGGTAAGTGGGGGCGTTCTTTAAACAATACGTTCTAAGACACCTTTAGCGCTGCGTTCAGCTGGTCGATGGGGAAACACAACTTCGTGTCAACCGGCAACGCCATGTTCGTGCGATTCGAGAGCAAGACGGATAGCTATAGTGAGTAAGTGGGAGCGAGATAGATATATTTAGCGTTCAGCCGGCCGATGGAAAAGCACGACTTTATGTCTACTGGCAACGACGCCATGTTCGTGCGATTCGAGAACAAGACCGGTTACTAAATAAGGTTCTATGCTGACCGATGGAATCGTTCTACGCTTTGTTTAATAACAGCTAACCTAACTATCACCATCATAATATATAGATTACTTCACATTATGATAGGACGATTTGAAATGGTGGTAGGTCAACATGTAGGACGTTCTGAAAGTCTTTGCTGTAATCAGAAGTAAAACAATATTTATTTATGAATCAAATGAAGAAAACAATTCAACTTTAGCTGTAAAATGCAGCCATTTTGTAAGTTCGTGCACGAAAAGCAAAGAAATGATCTATGCTATAAAGAGCACTCTTTTTATAGCATAAGGCCTTGTTTCCACTGACGCGGAGCTGGGCGGAGAGGGGCGGTGAAGAGCGGTGAAAAGGTGTCAGTGTTTCCACTGAAGCGGAGCGGAGGAGTGGAGTGGAATGGAGCGGAGCGGAGCATACTTTTGGAATTTATTGAATGATTGACTGAGGCATTGCGCGCGTGTCACGCACCGCCCCGCTCCGCACCGCTGTCCTCCGCTCTGCACCCCAATGCTCGTTGTCCTCCGCACCGCATCGCCTCGCTGTATTTTTATTATGAATATCCGCTCAGCTCTGCTCCACCCCGCTCGTGCTGTTTCCATTGAAGCGGAGCGGAGATTTCGAGCATAGTGATTGGTCAATTTGGGCACCGCTAAGCCTTTCTCCGCCCAGCTCCGCGTCAGTGGAAACGCGGCCTTACACATTTCTTTGCTTCAACTTCAACCTTGTACCTTTTATACAAACAAAAACAAAACAATACGCTTAAAGCCTTGAATATTTTATAGCCACACTGTAAATTTAATACGAAACACTATTTTATTACACCAAAAAATATACCCTTACTCCATTTTACCCATGAAAAGCGCAGGAAAAACTGCTTCCAAACGTAATTATTAATTTTCCGCTCCATAATAATATACTTTTCCAAGAACGTCATATTCAAAGGAAATTTTAAATTACACGATATGTTACTTACTTGTTAATACTAGTAACATTAAATTACACTAAAAAGGTTTAAGATACTGAATAAAAGTTTTTAATTTGACGGTTACCTTTTATTGAATGACTACCTGCGAAAAATGATGCAAAATTACCTTAACGTGGTATAAAATCACTTTAGAGGTCTGTTCTATCATATATTGCAATTTACACCTTTTTCATGAAATATAATATTAATAATACAGATTTAATCGATAAAAACAGTTATTTGAAAAAAAGGTTTTTATGTACCATAATTCGTCCGCACGGTTTTACGGAGCCAGCCAGGGCATAAAGCTAGGTAGCTAATATAAAATACAGTAACAGTACCGACACTGTCTTATGCCAAAAATCGTAAACACGATATCGTGTCGGTCGCCCTAAAAGGCCTCTAATTCGTAGCAATTCACGAACTGCATCCATTACAGTAATCGAAGTTACTAACTCTTTGAATTGGGTTATGGAACAGTAATAGCTTTTGAAATTATCATCATCTCCCTAGTCCGTCCGTTTAGAGATACATTTTTTAATTAATTTGTGTTCCGGACTTTATAAAATATTATAAGTGATAATTATAGCTAAGTTTGATATAATGGAACAGGAAGGACATCACTGTGCTGATCATCTTACGTGTCTTGTCGCGAATTGCCGCAGCTAGGGCCTAGCCACAATACTGCGTTGCGGCGTCGGAACGCAAAACAATGACGTAATGTACCGTAAGCCCGGGCGCGCACTAGCGGCCAGGCCGCAGCAGCCATCGAAAGTATGGTGTGGCCGCTTGTCAGCTTGTGGTCAGGTGCGCGTGGTCTATGGCGGTTTCATACTAAGGTATCTATCTCGATGGCCGCTGCGGCTTGGCTGCTAGTGCGCGCCCGGGCTCAGGCAACGAACTTATGTAACTTTGCTCTTAGACCTCATACAGACTCGTGGTATGGCTTTGGCTGGTGCCTGGTGGTATAATAAATCAAGTCATTTCTCCCTTAGATCATCTCTCTACTACTGGGCCCACTACGACTTCTTCAACAACACTCGCTTCGGGGAACCTGTTCCCAACACTGCCTGTGACGAAGTCATCGCCTCCTGGAAGCAAAGGGCTGGGCGCATCAGATCTCCCCTTAACACCTTGGTGTACAAGCAGGCGCCACCGGGAGAAGACGTCCACTGCTTGTACAGATTCGTGACGGACAGAAGGATCTTCGCGAGGGTCATACTGACGATACTGAGCGTAAATTTCAAGGTAATGGTTTATACTAGTCTCTCCTAAAGTAGGAGATAACGCCCCCTTGTGGGCGCTGAAGGTCTAAAGGGGGGCGGTGTGGGACTCAGAAAAAAAGTGAGGGCGTTGTGTAGAGGCTTGGGGGGTGATTTGTATTTTCATTTCATCTGTATGCATTTTTAATTAAAACAATGGGGGGGGGGGCGTTATAACATAATTTGTTCTCAAAGTGGGCAGTAGACAAAACAAAGGTGAATGCCCAAAAAAAACCCATAGTCGATTAAAATAATTTATATGCAGCAAAGTAGACCATTAATTATAGTAGATTGTAAATATGTAACTCATTTTATTCAAAACCATAACCGAAACGGATAATTTGAAAAAATAAATCTGAGATGCACAGACAGCGCTTTGAATCAACTATTTCCTTCTTTGTTTTTGTGTTTTTCTCGTGAAAGCGATGGTGACACATAAGAATTTACAATTTAGAGAACATAAAGTCAAAACCGGCCAAGTGCGTGTCGTGCCACGGCCCACGTGCAATATAGAGTTCCGTACCTAGTACCGCTACTTTTTGATATTTTTTATTTTTTAACGAAGAGTCACGTCACTGGTTTACCGTTAGATATAATTTAAAATTACATCTCAAAGTTCTTTATACCGAGCTCTCTTTTAAATTACATAATTTTTTGTATGGTCAATGAATGTACATTTATAACGTGTTTTACACTACTAACATCATCTCAGTTACGTTTAAAGGAATATAAATTATAATGTTCCTTTAAACTTCTCCGAATACGTGAAACATAATACATTTTTTAGTTAATCGAGTATTACTCAATAACTTATGAAGTCTTCTTAGTCGTGATAGTTTTCCTTTTAAATTCAGCATATTTCCTAATCCCGTGAATATTTTCACATTTCCGGAAGCAAGACGGGGGGACACTGGACTCTAACGGTTTTTTTCCACTTTAAAACTGTATTATTATTTACAATGTACTAATATATATGTAGTTTTAAAGTGGAAAAAAACCGTTACAGTCCAGTGTCCCCCCGTCTTGTATATATATATATTCTTCTTGATTCTCTCTCTGGATTCTCTCTCTGTATCCTCTACTGGTTGTATCACGGGGAGTCCTCTGAAGAATTGTTCAGAATCATACTTCCCGCAACTTTTCGCACTCGTTCCGCGCGAAAAACTCTATACTAACTCACATTTTGCAATTAAGAAATTGAAAAAATATACCATGCTCATCAATTTGATGAGTGGCAGATTTCCACCGTGCGTTATTTGTGTAACTTTAAGAAGAAAGCGTATTCCCTCTTAAAAGACCGGCAACGCACCTGTAGCTCTACTAATGTTGCGAGTGTCCATGAGTGACGGTAATTGCTTTCCATCAGGTGACCCGTTTGGTAGTTTGTCCTTTTATTTTCGAAAAGACGTAGATAGTTAACTGATATTAGGTAATAATCGTAAAAAATACATCGACAGATTATATCATTTCTATACCAAACTGACATACTATACTTTCAGATATAAAAGTGATAAATATATTTTAAATATTAAATACATTAATAAGAATCAGTTCACAGATATAAATGTGTTTTTACTACGTACTAATCGTCACAGTATCGTTTGTAACATCATGTCGTCCTAAATATCATAAATTCCTATATGAAAAGTCAATTAGTTACGATCGTTTTTAAAGTACTCGGTGATTGTTTAACCCAAAAAGGACATTTTATTTGGGATACCGTTTATGTAGTCTACTATGCCCCATATAAATGATTTGAATCGATTACGGGTTTTTGGTCCATACATTTTTGGGCATTCCACCTTTGGCAATCCTTGGTTTATACTGAGAAAGTTAAGATGCCCATAAAAGTATGCATTTTTGTTTGAACACCATGTGTATGGTTGTTACCTATTCACATTTAAGCCGCTTAACATACTTGTTTAATATTATGAAGTTTTGGTATGTAGAACTTTAGGACAGTTTTGGGTTAAGATAAGGTGACATAGAAATAAACGAGCCCGCTAGTGGAAACGGAATGCGTTGACCGATTTGGTTATTAAGTTGGATCCAAATTAATTTAATGCTTATATATATCAGTTCAATACTTTTCAGCAAGTTTTCATTACAGCGAAAAATAATAAGTGCAAAGTGCATACATTTTCACATTACAATTGGTGTAAATATTATTACAAATATGTTAAAAGTTAAGAGAAAACATTAAACCATGAATAATGCAAATCATAATTAATAATTTCCCGTAGGTAACGTCCACTTCACAATTTTGGAAAATTTAATTCCCATAACTTTTACGTTCCGGGAAGCAAATATTTCATTTCGCTGTGTTGGAACTTGTTAATATTTACGTAAATTATTTTCAATGTAATCATCAAATTCCCTTGACACCGCATGTTCATTTTGCCTTTAGAGGCCTGAAGTATCAAATTAAATATAATTTATTTTACAGGAGCATCCGTACACACCTGTCTCCTGCCAGAACTGCTACGAAGATCGGGCGGACAAACTTATCATTTGGGAACCTTACCCTGGAGGTAAAACTATCAACTCCTCTATTGGCGCCACCACTACGCCCCTACCCCTACATATAGCAGTACAGAAGTCACTGGGATCTTGTCTCTGCGCCAAGCACGCTAACACGGTGACCCGGGCAAGACCTTACAGAGTAGTATCTTCGGGAGAGGCTTTGAATCTTCAGCTCATTGTCGATAACGCGCATGCTGCAGCCTCATACTTCAAAAATCCAGCACCACTTTTTGAAGCCAGATACGAGTTTGTGCACGGACCGCTTTGCGGGCCTGCTGTTTTAGCTGCAGCTTTAGACGGCGAAATAGTGTACCCTCATCTTGAGGCTTTGGGCTATACTGAACCACCAAAACGTATACAATGCATCTGGGACTTGGAAATCGAAGAGAAGAGAGACATTTGGCTGCACTTCGATAGCATCAAATTCGTTTCTCGTCATTGTGACGATGGAAATATTCAGATTTATTTGCCAGGTCGGATTGAGCCGTATCTTTCTGTTTGTGGAGAAAATGTTTCGCTGGCAAGAGAGTTGCCTATTCTATCAGCTGGTGAGCTCGGATTTGAATCTCTGGATGACCCGCTCGTGCTGGACAAAGAAAAAACTAGATCAATCAGAATCGTTTTCATCGGCAGTGCATCTCCAGCGCGAGCGACTTTTAAAATAGCCTGGACAGGTCTCTACCATTTACCCAAAAATTCGGATGGGACTCTAATGACATCTCGGCTCACCGACAGTACATCATCCAAATCTGGACAAGGCTGCGACTTTATCTGTCCCGGCGAGGAAGCTTTATGTATTCCGGCTCGACTCATCTGCAATGGTGTTGTTAATTGTCCTAACGTTACATCCGGTGAGCGCAAGTATTGGACAGCCGAAGAGAGGCGAGCCAGAGAATCATACTCGGAAGATAGTATGCGCAGGTTGGGTTATTTGGATGCACTCGGAGGTGTTCCTTTGGGGCAGCTACACGATGAAGCGCCAGAACTGTGTGCAAGCATGAGAAACACGGGTGGGGGAGACTGGCTGGCTCCGTCTTTGGGCGCCGGTCTGGCTATCGCTATCGGAGTTTGCGCTTTAGCTGCCGCCTGGCGCCTGTGCTGCCGCAAGAGATCCCCAGATGAGGAGTCCCTGGACTACTGACAGTCAGCCCGCGGCCCGCACGTGCCGCCCACGCTCCACTCCCGGTCCTCATCCAGGGATCTGCCCTTGGACTGGAGTCTACATTGACAAACGCTGTACTGAGTGCCGGAGCCCTACGTTGTTGGTTATTAATACGAACGTTTCGATAAGATGCGACACCGTGTAATGTTTCTGTTGGCGTAAATGTAAATTTGCACGAACCCGTTCAGATAGCACGTTAATCGATATATAAATTCGTTTACGACATATCAAAAGTAATTTACGTTTCACGTACGATCGTTTATGATATTTTGCACGTTACATATTTTGATAGGCGGTAGATACGAGTGACGGGTTAAGGCGCTCAAATGTTATTTTGTAATTACTGTATATATCCTCGAGCGATCCCAGAGTTTCGGATGCTTCGATCATAGGTTAGTACAAGGTGATAGTAGCCGTATCGTTTAAGAGTGACTCCTAGCAGTATTAATAGATGATAACGTTTTTGATAAGCATTCGAATGTTGACACGTACCCTATTTAGCGTAAGGATTGCGATTCCTACAACTTTTTTAAACACGATACAAATGAAGATCAACGATATTTAAATTTAAAACTAGATAAAGTCCCCGATATTTAATAAGAGTTTGGGAAAGAAGGAGAACGTCATAACCGGTGGCGCAATCGTGCGCTTTACAAAGTTGAACAATAAAAAGTTGCAGGTGAACTCGACTCCGAGTTATGGATGAAACTGTTCCGACTTAAAATTGTAAAAGTTGGTGCGGTAGTGCGAAATTGTCTCTGAAATTTATTCTTTGGCGATTAAATTATGAAATATTGTAAGGAGTGTAAATATTTGTAGATATACGATCCCCCACTGCCGTTTTTCTTGTATTCTCATTTAAAAAATCGCACTGAAGTAATTGAAATTCTTCATCCAGTTTAGTTTAAAGTATTAACGTTGTTCTAGAGTATATTTTAGCATCTACCAAACTATTTCGTATTATGATTATATTCTTAAAATTAGTTTAATTGCTTGATGTCAATTCCTGTAGCTACAATAATTTTACTAGCAATAATTTCACCATCAGATGGAATTGATCATCTTTTCAATTTATGAATGAGTTCAAATTGAAATTTGTAATTTTCCTGATTCAAACGTATCAAACGCGATTTACATGGAGACGATTCCTTTTTTATTTCGACTTTCATGTCAGAGTTTATTGTGTGAAACGCTTTGTAGTCTACCAAAATGTCTATTTTAGTTATGAATACATATTTCTTTATACCTTCGATCCTCAATCACATCTAAATTCTATAAATTCTGATCTCGCTTTTATTGGAATTTCGTTACAGTTCCATTGGGGTGAGCAAAATTCAGTTTGGGAATGGAATGTGTTTTATTTATACCTTTGCTCGTAATTTTTCTCATGTACTCTATTTTGATCTTACTTTCGGTATTTGCTTGGAATTCGTTGAAGATAATATGATTATTGTTATCAATTTTTATTATTATTCTGTGTTAATTGTTGTTCTCTGTAATTATTTATTTCTACGTCGATTGCGCTGTACTTTTGCCAGCTGCACGATAAGGACTATGTTTCAGTTGCAGTGACAGTGGCCGGGCCAGGCCACAGTGTGTGCGCAAAACACAAACTCTCACATATAAATTAGTGATAATAATATTGAGTTATTCGCATTTGATTTTTTATTGATTAAGTTTTTTGTATATTTTCGAGGTACAGCAACAAGTTAAATGTAGTTACAATGCTAGAATGAAAACGTGCATGTTCATAGATAACAAAAGCTGTTAAAATTGTTGAACTGTAAAATGTTTTATCTTAATTTCGTTCATAAATACTTTACGGTTTTATTACAAGAGTTTCAAAAGTTAGTTTTAATTATTTAATTTTAATGACATACAATAATTTTACGTACCTATGTTATCTGTAACTTCATTTGGAAATTGAGAATGTTACTAAATGAATATATTTTGTACAAAAACTTTATCTTTCATTTTCTAAGCCTTTCCAGCTTACAAAAATGTGCGAAACTTATATCACTGTTCTACAGTTAAAAGCAATATGTAGAACAGTTATAAAACTAAACGAATAAGTTATTTCAGACTCGTGAGACCCTTTTTAATATAAGTTGATTATAAATATATTAAATCGCAACGCGACGAGGCGAGGCGAGGCGCGGCGTGGCATAAAGTATGGATTTGACAGATTTCAATTGCGAGCGACGTCTTGCGAATCTGTCAAATCCATATAAATTTAGAAATGCATCTACGCGTCGCGTTGCGGTCTGAATCAACCCTTATTTACTTGACCATGATAATATAGGCGCATTATAAATGATTAGTTCCTTATCTTTTGGATACTTATTATAAACACAACGCAGTAGGCATAATATTATAATATGTAACACAAAATAACAAAAGATTTAAGCCCCATTCAAATCAATGAAATCCGATCGGACAGACGATCCGATCATTTCAGAACAGCCTGCTTGCTGCTATCCTCTATATCTGAGGGCACGGGAGTGCCCCCGCTAAGATGAGCCAAGCGTTTAGTATTTACACTTTACACTGCGCAGGCCTTTTACTATTATAATAATTATTAGTAAAATAGTAAATAAGTAAATGTTTTATCGTGGTCTGACTGACAAGGACAAAATTCTGCTTATGTAAAACATCTGTACATATAGGTAGGTACACAGTATACGATATTTTTCATCGTAAAATATAATATGCAGACCGTAAAGAGTTTACACCAATAAATCGATACAGCGTGTATCGGTAAACAATTTTTCACCGATGCAGAACATAATATTCGATTGTTCTGTAAACGAAGCACCTGGCTGCAACGGGTTGAAATATATTCCGAATTCCGAATTCAAATTCAAAACTTCAAAATGGCGTCTTTAGTTCGATTGTTTTAATCTTTCGAAGTTTTATTAGATTTGAAGTTCGTTATGACCAAAGTTTATCATTGATTTAAAATTATTGTTAGTAAACGTTTAAAATTTGTTGTTTATCTTTAAAAAATTGGTCGCATGGGTGAAATAGGATAATAATAATAATAATATCTATGGACGCTTCACACCACGTCAGTCTGGCCCCGTGCTAAGTACCTGAAGGACTTGTGTTACGGGTACCAGACAACGGAAATATATTTAATACTTTTATACTATACATATATTTAAGATTTTTATTATATTATACACATATTTAATACACATCCATGACCCAGGAACTTTGAAAAACTTTTTGTTCCGTCGGCGGGAATCGAACCCGCGACCCCCGGCTTGAGCTACCAATAGCCCACCAACTGAGCCACAGAGGTCGTCAAATAGGATATAATATTATTACTGTTAACATTTTTACGCTCGAGGCAGCACCAGCACAGCAGAAAATTTACCGAAACGTTGTCAAACGTCAAACTAAACTTTTTGTTTACTACAAAAAGTTTAGTTCGACGTTTGACAACGTTTCTGTCAATTTTCTGCTATGACGTGTGCCACATATCGGATTTTGGTCGGATTATTTACTGTACTAGATGTTCCGCGCGTCTTCGCCCGCGTTTAGGAATGTCACGGAAACCGTTCATTTTTCGGCAAAAAAAGGAAACCTATGTCCTTTCACATGGTCGATTCTTCATGTGTGCCAAATAAAATAAAAATTGCTCTAGTAGTTGCTTAATATAATAAGCAATATTAATAATTTCCTCCGTTTTTTCAACATTTTCATCTATTTCTTCGCTCTTATTAGTTTTAGCATAGTAAAATATAGCCTATAGCCTTCCTCGATAAATAGGCTATCCAACACTGAACTAATTTTTCAAATTGGACCCGTAGTTCCTGAGATTAGCGCCTTCAAATAAGCCCTTTCTAATAATTTCCCCCCTTTTTTTCCACACTTTCCTCTATTTCTTCGCTCCTATTAGTCTTAGCATGATAAAATATAGTCTATAGCCTTTCTAGATAAATTAATGGGCTATCTAACAATTAAATAAATTTTAAATCGGACCAGTAGTTCCTGAGATTAGCGCGTTCAAATATGCCCTTTCATATAATTTCCCCCGTTTTTTCCTAACTTTCCTCTATGTATTTGCTCTTATTAGTATTAGCGTGATAAAATATACCCTATAGCCTTCCTCGATAATTCTTCCTCTATCCAATAATGAAATAACTTTTCAAATCAGACCAGTAGTTCCTGAGATTAGTGCGTTCAAACAAACAAACTAACAAACTCTTCCGCTTTATAATATCCTATTAGTATAGATTATGCTACCCCTGCTCCGATATTGCGTAGGGTAAATGACTATTGACTAGTAGATTGGACAGTACTAGTCATTGGAATAAGCACAAAAACACCATATTTATTAATGTTGCTTTAAAAACAGGCGTTCTTTTACTTTAAATACAGGAAATTTTTAAAGCAACATTAATAAATATTGTGTTTTTGTGCTTTTTCCAATGACTGGTACTGTCCAATCTACTAGTCATTTACCTTAATGTTTTTTATTTCACAGCGTCTGAAATTAATGCTATCCGACTCTCATGACGTGTGCGTAAAATGAGATACTAATATTTTAGAACGCGTATGAAAGTAATTATTAAAAGCAAATTGTCGTTTTTTTCTTTGACCAAACTTTAGTAAATTACTTACAAATAGTTCCGAGACTGCTCTAAGGACCCCTAAAACCATTAGTGAAGTCGTTCAAGGGAAAATGTAATAAAAAAACTTGGGAACTCCGGAAGTTGAAAGCTAATTAAGAGGGCCTTGCTGTTTGAATTAGAAGTTCTCATTATCCGGAATCGCCTGAGTCAATTAAAATATAAATACGGAACCCTAAGTACGGGCTTTGTAAAGGATGGTACTAGGTATTCATTTTTAAAAACTAAGATATTAAATTTTTCGGAAAATGAGATATCCTTTTTTTCCAAAACTTTAGAACATGTTCCCAAACTTGTAAATTGTGAATATTTTTTTAAGATGTCTTAATATTATTTGTATGGAACTATACAAATAATATTAAGCCAATGGTATTTGTAAGACTTAATGCACTATACGGCAGCGGAACTGCCTTTCGGCAAGAGTACTGAGTATGTGTTATTCAACTTCTCCCGTGAAGAAAGTAACTAGTTTCTTGAGTTATTTTTGTACACAGTATAATAATTATGTTTGTGTGGAAGATACAACTACAGTGTAATACATGATTGACAAACCTAGGAAAAGACAAGCTGCAAAACCGACTTCGCACACTTATCCGACACAATATCATCTTTCTTGTCATACAATCAGGTATCAAACAGGTTGATCAATGATCACATCTCGTCTTAATTATTAAAGTCATTTTCTTGTTTGCGGGAAATGAAGCCACAACCCTTTCGTTGTTGAATCTTTATTCAGTCAAACTTTAACACTAGAAAGACCACTAAATCAGGGGTTCCCAAACTGTGCGCGGCGGCGCCCTGGTGCGCCGTGGAAAGGCAAGAGGGGCGCCGTGGCCCGTGAGTCGATCCTCCATCATTTTCCGTAACCACAAAATATATTGTAAAATAAAATTATGATAATAATTATACAGAGCAAGCACAGCAACCTAACTAAAACCATTAAGGGGTGTTTAATTAATAATGTATCTTTTTGGTACCTACCTATATTAGGGCGCCGTGACAAAACATTGAGACTGGTAAGTGCGCCGCAGGCTGAAAAAGATTGGGAACCCCTGCACTAGATCATGGAGGATACACGATATAGATGTGTATTATGAATTCCTAAGTTCTACGTCTCAAAAATTCTGTACATTTCAAACAGCTGAGCGATGCGGCGAGTTTCCAAAGACATCGAACGTGCAAAGCTCACACAAAGCGCTTCGAAAATTGTTAAAGTAAATTCTTTTCACACACGTCTCAAATATTCTTAAGTAAGATATCCAGAGGGGGGTTGGGGTGTTATGAACCCCTGTGTGGGACGTTAGACCCCCCTGCATGTGGGGTGTTACTGGCCTGGCTAATGGGAGTTCCACTTCGCCCAACTTCTATTCACTTACGAGTATTCACTTGGCGAGTGTCTTATTGTAACGGAAGTCGAAAAATTGTCGACTTAGTTCCGAACTTCGATACGTTTTCGAATTCCGTTAACCTAAAAGTTGCTAAATATTTATAGTTAATAAGAGGTTATACATGGGATTGATGTGACTTGGGATGATTGATGGGAGAGATTGTACGTGGGAGAGCCATGCTTCGGTACGACCGGAGGAATACCACGTTCTCACAGAAAACCGGCGTGAAACCTTACCGGAGTTAAAAGTTTACCGGAGGCCCAATCCCCTACCCTATTCCCTTTCCTACCCTCCCCTATTCCCTTCCCTCGCCTTCCCTTCCCATCCCTACCCTATTACCCTATTCCCTCTTAAAAGGCCGGCAACGCACATGCAGCTCTTCTGATGCTGCGAGTGTCCATGGGCGACGGAAGTTGCTTTCCATCAGAGACAGCGCACAGACACAGAAACAGCGCAAGCGCTGTTTCAGGCCGGTTTTCTGTGAGAACGTGGTATTTCTCCCGTCGAGCCGGCCCATTCGTGCCGAAGCATGGCTCTCCCACGTAAAATTAATTTTAAAGACTTTAAAACAAAAGTTACCTAACTATTATAATTGTTAAAAATATATCGAGTTACCATATCTCTTGTAGGGTTATACTCATGAATATATAACTGTCGGTCTTACCAGCCGTTCGCTTTCACGTTTAGGGCCCATAGAGGATGTTAAAAGTATATTTTACGACCCACAAAATATTTTTGGTACAAGTTTTAGGCTAGGATATCCATTAATACAAAATGTTAAATGCTAAAGTGTATCTGAACCTTAATTATGTCTGTAGTGACCTCACTTATTCTATTATTGTAGCAAAGTTTATTTTATTTTGTCAAAATTTATAGTTCCTAAATTTACATTTAAATATTTTTTTACATTTTATACAGGGTGTCAAAAGACCGCTTCCGATAACTTCGTGGGGTTATTATAGGGCATGAGATATATACATTGGTGCAAGAAATTTTCATGTAACCGCCAGTTTTTAAAATAGTCAAAATTTTCAACACGCAAAGTATAATGCGTGCAGTTAATGCGCGATAATATCGCCCGCCGCCGATGAATGAAACCCCGGGCCGAGCCGGCCCCCCCGCGCCGCCCGCGCCGAATACCGCGCGCGCGGCTCTGCGCTAGTCATGAGTTGAGACAAAACAGCTGATCGTGGTGTGCCCTATACCCTAGCCCGTAGGTAGTGAATAAACCACCAATATTGTAATGAGCTTAGGGCACCCACACATAACTTCGAATTCGTGCGAATTCGCAGTTTTGTGTGGGTGCCCTAAGCTCTCCGTAGTACTGGACTACGGAGAACTTATATATAATTTATCTGTCAATCACTACTCACTATCTAGTTGAGAGTCTGCATCCGATCCAACCTAAGTACCTACATACATGCAAAATCACTCAACAACCCCAGTAAGAAGATTTGCATATTTTGTCTGTCCTACCTACTAGTTGGGATATGACTGTGAAAACTGCACTGTGGGTGTTAAACATAGAAAATAGAATGCACTTCCAAAAAACAACATCAGTAAATCTATATATATAAAAATAGATTTTCAAATGTGTTAGTCGCGCTAAAACTCGAAAATGGCTTGACAGATTGGGCTGATTTTAGTCTTAAAATATTCGTAGAAGTCCAGGGGTGGTTTTAAAGTGACACGAAGTTCACCGGGATAGCTAGTATTATTTATATATTTATCATATCAGCCTATAGTCATCCACTGCTGGACATAGGCCTCTCTCAATGAACGCCAAGATGACCGATCTCCTGCTACTCGCATCCAACATAGGCCTGCAACTAAGCGGAGATCGTCGTCCCACCTAGTTGGAGGTCGACCTACACCCCGATTTCCCAGCCTTGGTCTCCATTCCAGAGTAAGTTTACTCCAGCGATCGTCTGTTCTTCGAGCTACGTGACCAGCCCAGTTCCACTTCAGCGTACTGATTCTCTGCACTATGTCGGTGACTTTAGTTCTTTGATGAATTGTTTCATTTCGCAGCTTATCCGCCAAAGAAACTCCGAGCATAGCGCGTTCCATAGCACGCTGAGCGACGGAAATATTACGAGCTAGCCCTGCTGTAAAAGGCCAGGTTTCCGCCCCGTAGGTCATAACGAGAAGCACGCATTGATCGAAGACTTTCGTCTTCAAGCTCTGCGGAATATGCGAAAAATTTATATATTATTGTAATGTTATTAAATAGTCAGGTTATTAAATAGATAATTCAACAGTAAAATTAATGAAAGCATTTTGACTAATTGCCAGGGGTATATTCGAAATTGTGTTCGAAATTAGACATCAAAAACGGCATTTGGCATCGTAAGCGCCTTATCACTTAGCGACTCATAAGTTCGAAATTTCCTGTCGAACCAAAATATATAAGTTGTCTTAGGACCCAGAGCCTGTAGCGAGGACGGCTTGCCAAGACATTTTATTTATCGCTCCTTTATAGAATACACAATTAAAATGTATGGAATAGACATTTTTGACGTGGGAGAGCCATGCTTCGGCATGAATGGGCCGGCTCGACCGGAGAAATACCACGTCCTCACAGAAAACCGGCGTGAAACAGCGCTTGCGCTGTGTTTCGCCGAGTGAGTGAGTTTACCGGAGGCCCAATCCCCTACCCTATTCCCTTCCCTACCCTCCCTTATTCCGTTCCCTTTCCATCCCTACCTTCCCCTATTACCTTATTCCCTTTTAAAAGGCCGGCAAAGCACCTGCAGCTCTTCTGATGCTGCGAGTGTCCATGGGCGACGGAAGTTGCTTTCCATCAGGTGACCCGTTTGCTCGTTTGCCCCCTTATTTCATAAAAAAAAGACAATAAACGTGACAATGAAACAATGAACGTCAACTTCATATTATCGAACGCTTAAGTCAATTCCATACATTTTGATCGGCGATTCTATAGAGAAGCGATAAAGAAAACATCTTAGCTAAATGACTGGGTCCAACTTCAAATACTATATGCAAAACACACTCTAATCTAGACATGTAATATATTGAATTCGCTATCTGCTATAACTTACACTCGTATGCACATTACAACGTCAATTAATTTTTACGATTGTAATAAATTTATACAGATTCCTTATCATACTACCTCGAGAGCAGTAACAGGTAAGATATTATAACTAAGTTATCTACTACAAATACGACTACAATGTTAACAATTTTCAAAACACAATCTACAATTTGCTAGGTGTAACAAAACTAAGTGATATTACTTTTTTTTTTTTAATGAAATAAGGAGGCAAACAAGCAAACGGGTCACCTGATGGAAAGCAACTCCCATCGCCCATGGACACTCGCAGCATCAGAAGAGCTGCAAGTGCGTTGCCGACCTTTTAAGAGGGAATAGGGGAGGGTAGGGAAGGGAAGGGAATAGTTAAGGGTAGGGAAGGGAATAGGGTAGGGGTTAGGGGATTGGGCCTCCGGTAAACTCACTCACTCGGCGAAACACAGCGCAAGCGCTGTTTCACGCCGGTTTTCTGTGAGAACGTGGTATTTATCCGGTCGAGCCGGCCCATTCGTGCCGAAGCATGGCTCTCTCACGTATAAACTTTAGGGTTACTTTAGGGTTTTTATGTGTTTCGTTCACTGTTAAAGTTGCAGCGCTGAAAGAGCATTTTGTTCTGATTTGTATGGGCATTGGGCAATCAGCCGCGCGTCATGGATTTTTCCATACAAAGATAAAAAAAAAGTTACTCCTTTAGTGCTGCTTTCTCACAGTGAATTCTACATACCTAATACACAATATACACCTTATAGTATTATCACTTAGTTTTGTTACAACTTTTTATAATATTTTATTACAACTTATAATAAAAACTACCGCTACATAATAAAGATTGTTTAGAAATCAATCTTACGATCAAGAATTATTTTGAACTAGCGACCCGCCCCGGCGTCGCACGGGTATGAAGTATAAAGTCACTGAAAAAAATATTAGAATCGATCGCCTATGATCCTTCACGTGGTCTACTATCAGCTGTGCCTGCTGCTAACATAAAAATTGCTCCAGTAGTTCGCGAGATAAGCCCTTTCAAATAATATCCCCCGTTTTTTCCACATTATCCTATTAGTCTTAGCGTGATAAAATATAGCCTATAGCCTTCCTCAATAAATGGGCTATCTAACACTGAAAGAATCATCAAAATCCGTTGCGTAGTTTTAAAGATTAAAGGGAACAAGGGGACATGAGGGGAAAAAAGCGACTGTGTTTTATAATAAGTATAGATAAGGTACGAACGAGCAAACGTATCACCTGAAAGAAAGTGACGTCCATAGAAATGAAACGCCTGTACTATCAAAGTAATGCATTTAATTCAGCCATTTTGTCTTTTACTGTAAATAATTTGTAGACGTAAAATTTCAAAATATTTTTATACAAAAAATATATAGAAATGATGTAAATATTCTATGACTTAAAATTGAACGAATTAACCTTAAAAACGGCGAACGTAAACGCGGGAGTAATTTTTAAAATTCTAACCCCTTTTTCCTGCGCAATTTATGTCACTTTAAACTACCCTTTTTTAGCAGCTGGGGGTTGATGTAAAATGCAAAACATTATACCTCCTGTATAAACGCTTAAGTACTTACTGTGAGGCTGTGGCCATGAAAAATGCGTATTCAAATGAATTCCAAAACGTTTCACAGAAATCAGTTGGATATAAGTCCACTTTTACACACAATTATTATTTTACATACGTGGGAGAGCCATGCTTCGGCATGAATGGGCCGGCTCGACCGGAGAAATACCACGTTCTCACAGAAAACCGGCGTGAAACAGCGCTTGCGCTGTGTTTCGTCGAGTAAGTGAGTTTACCGGAGGCTCAATCCCCTACCCTATTCCCCTCTCTACCCTCCCCTATTCCCTTCCCTTCCCTACCCTCCCCTATTCCCTTCCCTTCCTTACCCTATTAACCTATTCCCTCTTAAAAGGCCGGCAACGCACTTGCAGCTCTTCTGATGCTGCGAGTGTCCATGGGCGACGGAAGTTGCTTTCCATCAGGTGACCCGTTTGCTCGTTTGCCCCTTTATTTCATTTAAAAATATATATATATGAAATGATTCCGTCAGTCGGCAAGTTTTAAAAAATTTAAATTAGAAATTATAAATCAAATAAGATACATGAGTAGTAGGAGCATGTCCCCTAAATATTCTTGATGTTATCATACTAGATGTTACGAGCGGCTGCGCCCACATAAACAAGAAATTCTGCGGGGACCGCACATAATTCTACAGCAAAAAAGCTTGGCCGTATCGAGACATAAAAATCGGTACAGTCAATAGAGCGGACTGTATTAGCATTCTTCTATAGGATAATGTTTAATATAATAATAATAATATCTATGGAGTATGGACGCTTCACACCACGTCAGTCTGGCCTCGTGCTAATAGCACCTGAAGGACTTGTGTTACAGGTACCAGACAACGGAAATAATATATTTAATAATTTTATACTATACATATATTTAAGATTTTTATTGTATTATACAGATATTTAATACACATTACACATCCATGAACTTTGAAAACTTTTTGTTCCGTCAGCGGGATTCGAACCCGCGACCCCCGGTTTGAGCTACCAACAGCCCACCAACCGAGCCAAAGAGGTCGAATGTTTATTCTAAGAGTATTAGTCCGGGATCCCTAGTACAATTTTTTATTACTTATTTTTCGTGACTATATGTATTGACTATTTTGGGAATGTTATAAGTTTTCGACAAGGATTTTCTGATTAAATATCTTTGGTTAAAGGTGTGTAATGCACGAGTGCGGCTAGATTCGGCGTCAAGCCGGATGCCGATCGCTCGTTTCGTGGCCTCACCAGGGATCAGGTGTTGCGTCCCCACTCCATTACCTAATGGGGGCGGCTAACGAAGCCAGACGTGAAAGATATCACTCCAACTGTATTAGCATTCTTCTATCGGATAATGTTTATTTCGAGAATCTGTTTTGACGTGGTTATTTTGGGAATGTAAGTTAAAAGATTATATTATAGGAAACTGCCTATTTGTTGGCACTTATTATTGTTTTTTTTTAATTTTTCTTTAAAATGCTATGAATGCCGCTAATAGGATTTTTTCGTAGTATGAACTAAAGTACTAATAATTGGATGTATGAAATTAAGTAAATAAAGTGTTACTTTTACGTGACTTGAAACAAACAGAAGTTTTTCGTAATAATGTTTTGTGTCCTAATTACATCATGGCGATTGTGGCCCAAAGTGGTACGCCCTCGTACATACTCCGCGAACTAAACAGCCAATAAACAAAACAAAGATCAGCAAAGTTGCTGTAATTACACCATGTTTTCGCCCTTAACTAATCTGTAGGGCGTCGGGCAGGGCGCACGCTACCGCTCGGGATTAGCGCTAAGCCCCACTAATTGGAGCGGCGCGGATTTGTAAGCGTATTTGTACCACGTACGTGGTGTGGTGCGAGTATCAGCGATTTTTTTTTATAATCCAGCATATTGTGTGACAGCCAATGTTCTAGTGATAGTATAATATAATTTCGTCTCACGGACAAAGAAGCCTGTTTGATGTAGATATTATAAAAACAAAACAAATCAAAACTTTAAACGAGTTTATTACTTTGGTTCTTGTCGCTGGGCTAGTTTCAGTACCGTAGGCATCATTGTAGATTTGACTATCAAAAAGTTTATTATTTATATACCTATTTTGAGTAAAAAACATTTTTAGTTTCATTTTCACCGTTATAATAATGATACATAATAATGGAGGCTGCCGTTTTTTTGCTTACTAGATGGCGCAACTGTCAACTAAGGTCCGAAGCATAGCTATTAAAGTCAACTTTATAATAATCTAGAATCCCATTTATTCATTAAATTTTTAAATAATATCTCCTTTACTTTTGCATTTTTTAATAACCAAATATTTTTTAATACGTTTATTATTTCTTTTCTTAATTTCGCTCTCAAAGCATTTACATTTATCGCTAAATAATACTTTTTGGGATCATTTTACGAAGGAGATCGCTTTTCAACAGGTAAATTGCATAAATAATAATTTATGACATGAAAACCGCTAAAACTAGTGCAAAATAGACGTCTTTGGACCTTCCGCGACACTAGCGCCTCTAGCGGGAAATTCACATGCGGTAGCCCATTAGTGATAGACATCAGGCAGACCTCTAAGTTTTAGTTTCTACCTAAATTATAAATATGCTAGTAAGGGCATGTTTAATACTTAATGTAGATTTAAATATTACGAGCGAAGCTAAGAGCTTTTTAATTTAATAATATTTACCAAAGCTAAGGAACAGACAGGTATAATAATTCACTTAATAAGCCGATCCTTAATTTAATCCTTGACAACGGCGTCTACGCAACTTAATTGGTAATCTACATTTAGATTTACCGGAGGCCCAATCTCCTACCCTATTCCCTTCCCTACCCTCCCCTATTCCCTTCCCTTCCCATCCTTACCCTCCCCTATTACCCTGTTCCCTCTTAAAAGGCCGGCAACGCACTTGCAGCTCTTCTGATGCTGCGAGTGTCCATGGGCGACGGAAGTTGCTTTCCATCAGGTGACCCGTTTGCTCGTTTGCCCCCTTATTTTATAAATATAAAAAAAAAAAAATTTAAATTTCATTACTTATTATCATTCATGTTAATATACGTGCGTCTAGCTACAATTTGTTTTAGTGTAATCTTCAAATTACGGATTTTAATAATTCGACCACAACTTTTTGTTACATCTGCGTACAAACACGCAGTTTGACAGTTGAACACTAATAATAAATTTTTCGTGCACTTTTTCCACTATATTAAGAATTATTTAATGATTGAATTTCCATGAATTTCCACTAAGAACCGACAGTACAATAAATTACATAAAGTTTGACAGTTGACAGTCCGCCTCAGCTAAGCGGCTAATCGCTCTATATCGCTATGAACCTTTACATAATGTTGTACATAACTTATTTTACAGCAACATATTTGTTTGACATATTTTAACAGTCCGGCCGAAAACTTGTTTAATAGAATACAATTCTATACAAAGAGGTTTAATTAATATTGCTCTGTGATCGGCAATTTTCATTATTTCAAGTATGATTTGAAATTGGAACGCTCTGACAATATGGCGCGGAATTTTCAATTAAATGAAAATGGCGGGACCAATAAGAAATTTGCTTCTAAAGCAACCACATCAGTAATCCTTTAACTGACCTTCATAATTATGTTAACTGTACTCACTAATTTAACAAACATTTTCACAAAGTAATTCAATAAAAAAAAAGCTACTGATATGGGCTGAGGCAGGGGTTCCCAATCTTTTTCAGCCTGCGGCGCAGTTACACGTAAAATTATTTGTCACGGCACCCTACTCTACCTAGCTATTAGAAAAAGTAACAATAAATAATAAAAAAACATATTTAATCTACCTGCAGGGCCCCCGCTGCCAAATGTGCAATGTTTGCAATGCTCACGGGCGCCATCCTCTAGGGGCACCAAATTGCCATCTAAAGGGGCGCCAAAACTAAAATTTGCCTAAAGGGGCGCAAAAATCCTTTTTTCTGCACACAGGCGCCAGTAGCCCTTACGGGGGCCCTGTCTACCTGCTTTACATTATTAATATTATAATTTAATTTTATTATCTGTCAAACGAAACCGAAATTGGTTTTCATCTGTGTGAAAAATATGTGTACGTATACACTTACACAAGCATGATTGAACATGAATTCTATGAGATTAAATTGTCAACGTGCGGCACGTGCCGACTGGACGTCAAAAAAAGAGTGCTGCTGTCATGTATCACACGTCTCTTTTTACCACGCAGTGATACTGATAGTGACATCTCTATTGCTCAGGCCTTTGTTTCTCTATTCCGCTAGGTATATTAACTTTATGGTACCAATTACAGCCGTACTTTAAGTTTTAAATTTTTCGTTATTACTCATTACATATCGAAAGGGAAAAACAAATTTAATAATTTGGATTCGCTAATTAATATTTCCAAACTATTAAACACTACTAATGAAGTGATAAGTGAAAACGCAATAGATATTGGTTATTGAATCAAACACTATTGATTTATTAGGTATTTGTGTTGATTTCACTATTGTAACTGAAATATGTGGTGGGAATAGTTTGATTGGCGAGTCGAATGCAATTCATATGAAAATATAAATGTAATTTGTAGTATTAGTCATTATATTCCATTCAGCTAATAAATGTTATAGCCAGGTCAGCGAACACAGAGTAACATAATATTACAAATACTGAATTCGTTTATTAGTTTGCAGTGAGTCATCATGAAATTATCATTATAAAAATGTAAAAAAACTTACATAATTATGCAAATTATTATAATACTAGATGTCACCCGCAACTCCGTTGCGCCAAAATTCGTTTATCGAGCGGGAACCGTACATTTTTCCGTGATAAAAACTATCCTATGTCCTTTCTCGGGACTCAAAGTATCTCCATGCCAAATTTCAGCAAAATCGGTTCAGCGGTTCAAGCGTGAAGAGGTAACAGACAGACAGACAGACAGACACACTTTCGCATTTATAATATTAGTATGGATTCGCAAATTTCTTAGTCTTTCTTTTCCCCCCCATTAGATTTGTTGAGATACCGGGTGAAGGTGGGTGACAACCTCAGCAAGAGAAAAACGTCGACTGCGGTGTGCTGCAGGGCTCGGGATGTGGCCCCGTCTGCTATCTGATGCAGTCCAACAGCCTGTGCGGAGTCCTGCGGCACAGCACCGGCCATATGTTCGCCGACGACCTGTGCACACTGAGCGCTGGCACCGACCTCGCATGTAGTCTGATACAGCGGGACGTAGGTGCGGTGGTAAAGTTATGTCATGATAACGGCATTATATTAAACTCGGACAAAACTAAATCACTTACTATTCACTCGCTTTATCTGCGACCCGTTGACTATTCACCGAATATCATCACGCATACTTTTGATTGCTCTCATAACAATAGAATATAGATTAAACTGCCGATGTAAACCGATTGAAAAAGTGAATTGTATTACCTAGGTGTTAAAATTGACACCAGCCTCTCATGGGCATCCCATATAGTATACCATATATATATATATATATATATATATATATATATATATTCCCATTTAAATATATATATATATTATATATATATATATATATATATATATATATATATATATATATATATATATATATATATATATATATATATATATATATATATATATATATATATATATATATATATATATATATATATATATATATATATATATATATATATATATATATATATATATATATATATATATATATATATATTATATATTTATAATTTAATTTATAACGATATCCAATTAAAATTGAGTAAAAATTGTTGATACTATATCAATTGAAGTCATATATCGTTTGCTGCAAAAACGAACACATAGAAGACCGACCAAGCAACTGTGAGTAAATAAGCTATCTGCATCGATACACCTCTGTGAAACACTTATATAATAAAGGCTTGAATAATTAGAGGATAACAGTAAACACTAAAATCAAGAATTGAATTCCTAAGACATAGTTCACATCATAAGAAGATAAGCTATCGTGTTTTTTTTTGAGACATCCATAGGGAATCCATCCACGTCAAAACAGCAAATATGAAGAATACAAGATATTTTCTTATGTTAAGCCGCATGCCCCTAGTAACGAATTATTAAGGACATTAAATAACACAAAATTGAATATTAGCGATAAAATAATTGTCTGTGTAGGTGAGAATGACAGTAATCCATATAAAATATTGATGGAACTTGGATCTTTTATAAAATATCATAATAAACCGACTATCATTGTATGTAGTGTACTCCATAATATGTACTTAAATGAAAACAAATTGAACAAAATGTTACAACTTGCCTGTCAGAATTACAAGAACTGTATTTACCTAAACTTAGCGGATAACGTAAGTACTAAAAAACAATTCTGTTATAAAATAAATATGCTCATCGACACAATGTATTATGAATCTAAATATCTGGCACCTGGTAATAAAGAAATATTATTTAATAGCAATGGTATGACATGCAGGAAATTGAAAGAGAAAACGACACGCAACATATTATACTATTTTAAACCTATTCCGAAAAAAAATTACGAAGCTTATACTACAACAAAAGGTATTGATCCTATAATAACAATTGACAATACAATCCAAAATAATAATAAAGACCCAGAAGATACATTTTTTCCTGTCCAATAAGTACATAAACATAATGCATCAAAACATAGCTGGTGTTCTAAATAAAAAGGAATTGCTAACAGCTAAGTATAACTATCAATGAACTTAATGAAAGCGATAAATTTGTCGATGTAATATGCTTATCAGAAACATTTGTTACTGATGAAGACGTCCCAAACATTGCTATGTGTGGATACAAAACCGTATCTACTTTTTGTCGCTCAAAACAAAAACGTGGTGGTGTTTGTATCTTACTAAAAAGTGACATAGAGGGCACTAAATTTGACGCTGTTGACGAACTAAGCACAGAACACGTATTTGAATGTTGTGGTATAAAAATTCCATTACATAAATTAATTGTGATATGCCTCTACAGAACCCCGAATTCGTGCATTAATGATTTTCTTCATAAATTTGACATACTATTACATAAATTAAGTAGATGGGACAAAAGTGACATTGTTATTGTAGGTGACTTAAATATAGATATTTTGAAAAACACGAAACCCAAAAAGAGTCTAATTGACATACTCCAAAATTATAATTTTTCCAATCACATAACTAAAGCTACAAGACAAAAGTCATGCATAGACTTGTGTCTAAGTAATGTGGTAGATGCCGTGGGTGAGGTAGAACCCTTAGGCTTATCAGATCATGATACAGCACAATTTCTTAAAATACCAATATAAAATAAGCTATTGCCCCCATCAACTAACTTTATATTTAAAAAAGATTTTAGTAATGAAAATATGAATAAATTTAAAAACTATGTAAGAAATCTATTTTGGTCTTCAGTGTATGCGACTTCAGATCTGGATGATGCTTTTAATACATTTCATGAAATAATAGTATTAATCTACAACCTATGCTTTCCCACAGTTAGACTTAAAACAAAAAAAAATGAATCTAAAATAAAATGGTTAACAAAAGGGTTAAAAGTTTCATGTGTAATGAAGCGAAAATTACAATTTCAATATTATAAAAATAAAAATACCGAGGATAGAAATAAATTTAAAAAATATGCAAAGACTTTAAGGAAATGTATTGATACGGCCCGAAAAACAAGTAACAAAAGATTTCTTATTAATTCAAATAACAAATGTAAAGCATCATGGGATATCATTAAAGGTAATATACAATCAAGCGAACGTAAAATCATTAAAGAAATTAATTTTAATAATACGATTATAAGGAATCCTACTCAGATATCTAACATATTTAATAAAAATTTTATAAATATCTCGTCAAAAAGTCAATTACAAAGTACTACAAATAAATTTAAAACTCCAAGCAATTTTAAACAAAATGAAAACAGTATTTTTTTGGCACCTACTGATGAAAAAGAAGTAACAAATATTATAAAATCTTTAAAAAACTCTAACTCTACAGGTTATGATGAACTCGCTACAAAGGTTTTAAAAAACTGTGCGGCTGAATTAGCTCCCATACTAACGCACCTTATAAATATTTCTTTTGAGCAGGGTAAATTTCCAAAAAGCTTGAAAACCTCTGTAGTTATTCCTATATTTAAAAGTGGGGATAAAAAAGATATTAATAACTACAGACCGATAACTCTTGTTCCCATAATCTCCAAAATATTTGAAAAAGTCATGTACAAACGCCTTATCTCATTTCTTAATAAACATAATATTATTACGGAAGAACAGTATGGCTTTCAGAAAGGCAAATCTACTAGTCAAGCCTGTTTTTCACTAGTAAAGGAAATCATTGATTGTGTAGATAAAAAGATACCTGTAACGGCATTATTTTTTGACATGAGCAAAGCTTTTGACCACGTGAACCATGAAATACTACTTCGTAAATGTGACTTTTATGGCATTCGAGGCATAGCAAACGATTGGCTGGTAAGCTACCTTTCAAATCGCACACAGTATGTTAAAATAAACACAATTAACAACAAACACGAAACCGTTAATGTTAACTCTGAAAGTAAATGCATTACTAAAGGTGTTCCTCAGGGGAGCATCCTAGGACCACTTCTATTCATTATTTATATAAATGACCTGCCCAGAATTACCTCTTATATATGTAGACTATTTGCTGATGACATTTCTATTGTAATTAATTATTTGGACATATTGACATATAATGAAGAAATAAATAAAGTATTAAATGACGTAATCGAATGGTTAAATTCTAATGATCTAAATGTTAATTTAAAAAAAACAACATATTTATAGTTTTATAACAAAAAGGGTAAAGGTAGAGAGTTATGTGTAAAATATAATAACTATTTACTAAAAGAAGCCAAGACTGTCAACTTTCTAGGTGTAACAATAGACAATAATTTATCATGGCAACCACATATTGAGAAAACTTGTAGGAAACTGAATCAACATGTATATGTTCTTCGACAACTACATAAAACAGCCACTCCAGAAACAGCGTTAATGGCTTACCATGCATATGTAATGTCTATACTTCGATATGGACTTATAATTTGGGTAAACTCTGTGGACATAGCATATTTATTTATTGGACAGAAAAAATGTGTCCGGGCTATTTGTGGAGCTCATCCTATGGACTCATGTCGCCCCCTCTTTAAAAAATACAAAATTCTCACATTAACAAGCCTATACATTTATGAGATGAGCATATTTGTGAAAAGATTCATGTCCAAACTTTATATCAAAAAAAGTCAAGAGCTGCAAAGAAATACAAGATATCCGAATCAATTAGTGTTACCAATGACAAAAACATGTTTTGCTAGCAGGGGGTGCTACAATATGTCGGTGAAAATCTACAACAAATTGCCAAAAGATATCAAGGAACAGCCAACCCTCACAACTTTTAAGAAACAACTTTATAATTGGCTGATTAACAAATGTTTCTATACTTTAAATGAATTTTTGTAATAAATATTAATTTGACATTTAAAATATTGTTTAGTAAAAGAATAGTGTTATATTGACATGTTTATTTTAATTTGGACATCGGATATTATTAATTTGACTTATTTAAGAATTATTATTAGATTGACATTAGTATGTACTCTTGACTTGATTTGATTCATAATAATTAATTGGTATTTAGTATTTTAAGTAACATTGACATATTATTTAGAACATCGCTATTAATGAAACTACGGCATCTTGTGAGCTTGTGACACTCGGTGTGCTGAAAATTAAAAAAAAAACTAAAGTTACAACTTAAGTCTACTAATTTAATAAAAATACAATTATAATTATTATAGGTATTTGAATGTAAATTAATATAATAATATGGGTTACCTGTATTGTCTGCACCACATGTAAGGTCACTCAAAAGGTTATTTGATGAAGGTGACACAGGTGACATAGTTCATGGTATTTGGGTGCTAAAAAAAACATTGTAAAAACCTTATTTAGAATAAGAAACATCTAGGACATTAAAATATATTAATTACTTACTTAAAACAATGCAATAAAAAGGGTACCTTGATCATGCACACCACTTATTGAATGATTTATTCATTCATTCATTCAATGATTTAATAAGTGAATTAAATCCTTGTACCATATCCCAAAATCTGTCTTAGATGTTGTATTTTGTAAGACTATGATCACGAAGTGTCTTATGCTATTTCTGGTTAGATATTTATAAGTAGGTAGTGCCTTATGCCACGTATTAGGCCATATTCTTTTATCATCTCTAAACAACCATTGACATTGGACTTTTTTCTTTCTTCTTCTTCGTCTTATTATTTTGTTTTTTATCTAGTATGAATAATAGTCCTTTGACATACTATATTTCAATTATTATTGTAAATGAATCACGATGAATTTAATTTCGACATATTATAAGGGGGAAATTATTGTAATAAGTATACTTCCATTAGGTCTGAATGGTTATTATGATACTAACTTAAACTTTGACAAATAATGATGTAAACTTAAATTAGTTAATAAGAATATTTTGATATAAGTATAAATAGGTAGATAATTATGTAAAAACTAACGAACTAACTGTAAGTAAATTCTAATAACTTGACTAACATTTATTTAACATTTTGCACGTCGAAAAATCGACAAAATATGTGAAACACTGCTTGAATTGTATCACCCTCTGTACCATATTTTTGCAAATAAAATTATTATTATTATTATAAAATATATATATATATATATATATATATATATATATATATATATATATATATATATATATAAAATAGACTTAAGCACAGAAAATATTTCTAAATTTGTACATTGTATATCAGCCCTATCATTTTCCGAAGTTTTGTTAGAAACTGATACACAAAAATCCTTTGACATTTTCCATGACTTGCTGGTACTTTTTCACAAACTTTGTTTTCCCACCATTACTGTTAAAGTAAATAGCAAATCTAATAATAATAAATGGATTACTAAAGGAATAAAAAAATGTTGCGTAAAAAAGAGGTCTTTATACATTAAATACAAAATGTCAAATAAGAATAAAAATGATAAAAAAATGTACAAAAACTATTCTAAAATTCTTAAAAATTGCATGCATAAATCTAGGAAAATTGATAACATAAAGTACATAAAAAATTCTACTAACAAATGCAAAGCTTCATGGAATGTGATTAAACAAACAATGACAAACAATAGAGCTCTATCAGAAATAAACACGATACTAGATGAAAATAATGAAAGTATCACGAATCCTACACTAATAGCAGAACAATTTAACAATTTTTTTACGCGACTTAATAAAAATACTGACATATTACAAAATAATAATAATGATAATAATAATAGTAACGGACATGATAATACAATTAGTAATAATATTAATACAATTTTCTTCTTGACATGTCAAAAGCACGTCAAAAGCATTTGACCGTGTAAATCATAAAATACTCCTCGATAAGCTATCAAAATATGGTATACGAGGTAACGCTTTAAGCTGGATTGCCTCTTACCTACGTAATCGTTCACAACGCGTAGTAATAACTAAAATAATAAAAAAAAAATGGGTTCTTCAAAAAGACCTACAGATCAAAATACATCATAATCGATTTTGGAATTCCCCAAGGAAGTATCGTAGGGCCTCAACTGTTTCTTTTCTATATAAATAATTTCCCAATAAGTATACCCCATGACTCTATTTTATTCGCTGATGACATTACTATAATAATTAAAGACAAAATTAATAATACTTTGACATTCGAAAATGAAATTAATAACACTCTTAATTTGACAAAAAAATGGCTAGAAAAACATGACCTCATAATCAATATTGACAAAACTAATATAATGGAATATCAAACTTATAATAGAAAATCCATGAATCTAAATATTGTATTGGATG
Source organism: Aricia agestis (assembly GCF_905147365.1). NCBI lineage: Eukaryota > Metazoa > Arthropoda > Insecta > Lepidoptera > Lycaenidae > Aricia > Aricia agestis. The sequence goes on from NC_056417.1 coordinate 2,337,072, forward strand.
GTAAAATTGTAAAATTTGTAGACAATACAGTATTCTTAGGAGTAAATATTGACAAATATTTTAATTGGAAAAAACACATTGAAGCAACCTGCTTAAAATTAGACCGATTCGTATTTGTATTAAACCGACTACGAAACGTGAGCACTCAAGAATCGGCGTTGCTAGCATATCATGGCTATGTTGCATCCGTGCTAAGATATGGCATTATCCTTTGGGGCAACTCAACAGATTGCGAAAAAGTATTTGTCGCCCAAAAAAAATGTATACGTGCTATATCTGGTGCAAATTATACAGAAAGCTGTAGACCGCTCTTTAAAAAACTTAATTGTCTGCCTCTTCCATGTATGTACTTATACGAAATAAATGTATTTATTAAGAATCACATTCACCTTTTCGACCAAAAGTCGGACAACACAAGCAGATCTTTAAGACACAAAAATAAATTATGTGTACCTACACAAAGGCTAGACGTATTCAAAAAAAATGCTTTCTGTATGGGAATTAAAATTTATAACCTTTTACCTGACGTAATTAAAAACAATAACCCAAGAATATTTAAGAAACAATTATTTCAACTATTGATAAAAAAATGCTATTATTCTGTAAATGAATATATTAATGATAAAGAATTAAATAAAATGTAATTAATAAATTCATAAAATGTAATAATTATTAAAGTTATAAAATTTAATTATTGAATCTATAAAATGTTATTAATGAATTTATAAAATGTTATTTACTGTATCTAATTTATTTCAATCTTACTGTTTTAATTAATTATTGTAATCCAAGCTATTACGTATTATCTATATTTAAATATTTGCACGCCGTGTATGGCAGAATATGTTTGTGCTTATTTATTATTATTAACATCTTTTTTGTACCATATTCTGGCAAATAAAATATTTGAATTTGAATTTGAATTTATAAAATAAGGAGGGAAGGGAATAGGGTAGGGGATTGGGCCTCCGGTAAACTCACTCACTCGGCGAAACACAGCGCAAGCGCTGTTTCACGCCGGTTTTCTGTGAGAACGTGGTATTTCTCCGGTCGAGCCGGCCCATTCGTGCCGAAGCATGGCTCTCCCACGTATAAAATGTAGTAAGTTAAGAATATTACTAAGTAAATTTTATCATTTAAGTTTAAAAGTACCTACCAAAATATTAAAATGTTTATACTTTGCTATAATGGCTTCTATTACTTATCAGTTACGCACTCGATTGCTATGGACTCACTTTTAAGACATATTATATAGAAAAAATAGAAGCACTACAAGTAAGATTCCTAAAACTAATGGTGAACGATAAAACTAAAAATAACTGTAAGGGAGATTACACAAAACTATTTTTTTGTCAATTATTTTAAATAATTTGCTTGTCTTGTGGACTCTATCAAACATACGTTAGCTTATAAAAAGATACGTAGAATTTTGAACTTAAAATAGGTCTACCAGAATCTGATGGCAAAAAGTGAGAAAATAATTTGCCTCTAGCAATACGGAGGTAATTGGAATAAAACATCTTGATCCTTTTTTTCCTTATAGCGGCTTATTCTGTGTGTGAAACGTGCAAATATAGAAATTTATCCAATGATCAAGGATATATTTTGAAAATCTGCCATTAAAATTTGGCATCAGATACTGGTAGACCTATCTATATTGCTTGGGCAACCATACGGACATTTAAAAATCTTGTCCCAGGCACTACAGTATTTGAGGAGAGGTTACTTCGCTCTGAAAAATACTGTATAGATCATCCACAACGGATGTAAAGGCCTAGTTTATCTATATATTTGACGTATGCGTTTCAAAAGCTACGGAACCCTACAAATTAATTAGCCGATCGCTATTAGCAGCATGCCAGACCCTCGTCAAGAACTCATCAGCTTACCCCACACTTTTAAATTACACTTTCCTACACCTGGATTGGTCATGATACGTTAATATGTTTGGAATTGTGATTGTGATCACTGATCAGTATCATCAAGCTTTCGGGTAGAACAGCCTTTCCTAAAGTGAACGATAACGCCCCCTTGTGGGCGCTGAAGGACTTAAGGGGGGGCGGTGTGGGGCCCAGAAAAAAATGGGGGTGTTGTGTAGAGACTTGGGAGCTAATTTGTAATTTCATTTCATCTGGATGCATTTTAAATTGAAACAATGGGGGGGCGCTAAAAGATAATTTATTTTCAAACTGGGCAGTAGACAAAATAAGTTTGGGAATCCCTGGGGTAGAACCTTAGTACGGCCATAGACTGCTCTAGAGCGGTCACGTTGAAATTTGCACTGACCGCTCAAGAACTGCTCGATCGGTCTGTATATTGCGGATATGAATTTAGTATCAAAACAGCATCAGAAGAGCTGCAGGTGCGTTGCCGGCCTTTTAAGAGGGAATAGGGTTATAGGGGAGGGTAGGGATGGGAAGGGAAGGGAATAGGGGAGGGTAGGCAAGGGAATAAGGTAGGGGATGGGCCTCCGGTAAACTCACTCACTCGGCGAAACACAACGCAAGCGCTGTTTCACGCTGGTTTTCTGTGAGAACGTGGTATTTCTCCGGTCGAGCCGGCCCATTCGTGCCGAAGCATGGCTCTCCCACGTCTAATCCCATCGGTTTCGACTGCAAGATGCGGTCCGTCTATGGCCGGCCTTAAAGCCCTCCTTGTGAGTATTCAGTCCTTGAGGCTGCCGTATACAATATACTACATAAAAATTAAACATTATCAGTCTGTCCAGCTGTTCAAGCATAGTAATGTACTGCTGAAAGCTGACATAATCGAGTGTTCTTAGCAACAGTTTATCATCTGTGGCCGCTCTGTGCTGGAGTATTTACATTAATTTATATCCAAACAGGTTATTAGCATCTTCCAGTGACTTGATGGGTTCATTTTTTTAACCGACTTCCAAAAAGGAGGAGGTTATATGTTCAGCTGTGGATATTTTTTTTTTTTGCATTCCAAAGCCTGCAGCCTGACAAAGTGTATTATTTTCGAATAGGCATTTTTGAATTTCTTAATTTAACGTTTTACACATATTATTAAGATAGATATACACTTTATAGCTCACATATGAATGGGTATATAAACAGACTTAAAGCACTTACAAACTAAGACATTAAAGTGGGCAAGGGCGGCCTTATTTAAGGTTCAAAAAAGATTGTCTATTCTATTTGCTTCTCTTCTCTATGGCAATACAGCCGGTATAAAGGGTAATAAGAATTTATGTTTGTGAAACTTATGAATCAAACCCAAAGTAGGTCCCAATTCCCAACTAGCTTATACCGCCGTAAACTGTGAAATACTGGGGGATTCTATTCCTTAGCATTTTAATTATGTTTGTTCTATTTTCTTGGAGGAATTTGCGGTGTTTATATGAAAGCAAGTTGTCAGTTAAGAATAAAGAAAAACTGATCTTGTATCAAATAATTTCTAACTAGCTATTTGACCGAGCTTATTCGGTATTCGATGAAAATGACATTTTCTACAAATGATTCCTAGCTAGATCGATTTATCGCCCCCGAAACCCCCTATATACTAAATTTCATGAAAATCGTTGGAGGAATAAATATATATATATATATATATATATATATATATATATATATATATATATATATATATATATATATATATATATATATATATATATATATATATATATATATATATATATATATATATATATATATATATATATATAAATGTATTTGGAATCTCGGAATCGGTTCCAACGATTTTCATGAAATTTAGTATATAGGGGGTTTCGGGGGCGATAAATCGATCTAGCTAGGAATATATATATATATATATATATATATACAAGAATTGCTCGTTTAAAGATATAAGATTAAATATTTTTCTGCTCACATAAGTCATGACGGATATTCGTTTGTTTAAACGATGTATGTGGGTTCTATTCCTTTTTTCTTATAAATTCTTACGGCCGCTCATTGACTTAAATTATAATAATATCTATGGACGCTTCACACCACGTCAGTTTCGCCCCGTGACAAGTACCAGAAGGACTTTTATTAAAGAGTTTGACAGAAAGTGACCAGTCAAATCACACAAACCAGTCGAGTAGAGAGAACTAATTAACTTCTACTCTGCACAAACTAAGTAACAATAGCTGTTTTCTACAAATATAATATCACAAGTTTTTTACAATAAATATCAAATAAACCTACGAATAATAAAAACTAAGGAAAAGTAACTCCGTCAAAAAACATGCTCCACAATACTTATCAAAAAAGTGTACCTTAGGTACACATTTCAATACATTTGCAATATTTTGACGACCTCTGTGGCTCAGTGGTGAGCGCGTTGGTAGCTCAAGCCGGGGGTCGCGGGTTCGAATCCCGCCGACGGAACAAAAAAAAGTTTTTCAAAAGTTCCTGGGTCATGGATCAATCTTAAATATATGTATAGTATAAAAAGTATTAAATATATATCCGTTGTCTGGTACCTGTAACACAAGTCCTTCAGGTACTTACCACGGGGCCAGACCGACGTGGTGTAAAGCGTCCATAAATATTATTATATTATTATTATTATTTATTATTATTTAGGTGACCTTGAGCGGTACTAGGCTGACGTTACATGACAGATCAAAAGGAACCAAATTTAAAACGGTAATAGTATGGGAGTTACGATTCCTTAGTTTTCATTATTCTAGAAATAAACGATAAATTTAACACAAAATACTCGTAGCAACACTGCCCACACAAAATTGTGCACAATTTGTTCGACCTATTCATTCACACTTTTTATCAATTCGCGTCCACGACGATACATCATTATTCCCGTAAACATTGTTTAGGACAACAATACCGATATTGATGGATAACAAAGGACCCATTTTTTGGGTAAAAATGTGATGTTTCCATCAAAAAGTTTCGTTACTAGGGGCGATGTTATATTTCGTACGCTCGTGTTGCGGCGTTTGTTACCAAGCTCCTCCAAAACTATTGGATCGATTTTGTTGAAATTTTGTACACTTACCAGCCACTATATTTAATTTTTCATGACCAAAATAACTTGTTGTCAAACCTTGACTAAGTATATGCCATAAAGTTAATATTAATAATACCTAGCGCAATAGAGCAACAATCTCGAGCTGGCAAACGAAACCGAAATTGATTTCATCTGTGTGTAAAAATATGTGTACGTATGCACTTACACAAGCATGATTGAACATGATTTCTATGAGAATAAATTGTCAACGTGCGACACGTGCCGACTGGACGTCAAAAAAAGAGTGCTGCTGTCATGTATCACACGTCTCTTTTTACCACGCAGTGTTACTGATAGTGACATCTCTCTTGCTCAGGCCTTTGTTTCTCTATTCCGCTAGGTATATTAACTTTATGGTTTATGCACTCTTGATATTAAACTAATAAACAATACTTAAAGACACACATACAAGATACAAAACAATCTTAAGACACTAAGTACCTATCAGCCTATCTTGGTCTTGAGTAAGAGTATAAGTGCGGTTTACTTTATGGGCCTCAAAACATATCAAAAAGATGATATAAATCAATTTATGCTCCATGATTACTTTTGTCGATTCCCGCTCCGCTCCTGAAGTTCCCCGGAGTTATGCCATTCTTCCCCGGCTAAATCCTTCAAGGAGTTGGCAAACAATATGAATATTTTGTCAGTTGGCTAATCCACTTATGACTGACGTAAGGAGGGGTCGTGTCTACCCGAGAAATGTCTGCAACGTAAGTGCCCCAATGAAGCATTCGCACCATCGATACACGGGACTATAGGTATAACGACATTGACAATGTAACATCAGTTTTATAGCTGGGGAGCTATAAAACTGACTAGACTTGGTAGATTATGTACCGGTATACGCATGTAAATATTCTATCATATTCGTCCATTATGCATGCTATGGTAGAAATTTTGTTTATTTATTAAAACCCATCGTGACAATGAATGTCTTTTGAAAATCATTTTTTAATAATAAATAATTACCTTTCAGTTTCATGTTATTACGAATAGTCAGTAATCAAAGTGGTGGTATCGCATAGAAAGTGTATCAAGCGCCTATCCTACCCGTGAAATATTTGGTAGGCTTCTAATCCACTTATATTCTAAAGAGACATTCATTAAATTTGGATTAAATTCGTAGAAAACCTTTCGTGGATTCGTTATAATTGACGTATTTTGTAATCCAAAATATAACTTTGTGTCAGCAAAATCTTTGAATATTATACAAATATTTTATTCAATAAGGTGCGTGGTGAGGAGGTTATTTATTTTTCGTTATAACTCAAGAAGTGTTCTATATTATTCACGCCACTTTCTGCCAAAAACTAAAAGATAAAAAGGGCTAACCTAAAATATGTTCTCTAGAAATTTTGTCGCGGAGCTCTTTCTTACTCCCGACATTACGGCTGCTTTTCAACTGAAATGACAGACGTTCAACTGGCTAAAGTTGCTAAAAATAACCTGAAGATCTATGCAAAACGCACTTACAGTATCTTAAATTCTGCGTAATATATTTACTAGCAAAACAATAAATATTTGGTCATTATTTCAATTTTAGCATTTTAATATATATAATGTTATAACTAGTTCTCACAAAAATCACAACATCAACTCTATCACCAAAACAAAGGCTATTGAAAACATATTAACTGATTTATCTGGAACTACTCTGGAACATTCGATGGCAAAACAAACGCGGACCAAATGTGCACACATTTTATACTCCAGCTCATTTGTATGCATAGTGTATGAAGTTTTTGTGCAGGATTTATGTATCTTATTAACCTGAATACTTATTTATTTGTAATACTGCATACTTATTTTATACTGTTACATAATATTGTAATTGAAGTATGTTATGTACATATGAAACGTCTCGAATTCGATTCGAATGCGCAATTAATAGCAACACCTTCCTGCAAAGATATAAGTCATTCTTATATTCCTTACAAGTTACATGACATTTTTGCAGATCTCTACAAGTTGCTCTGGCACTTTTACAGATCTCTAGAAGTAGTTCACTTCAGTAGAGTTGCTACAAAACTTCTACAACGCTCTATGAGTAGCAACTAGACTTCTATGAGTTGCTATGATGGTTCTACAGAATTCTATGAGTAGCTACAAGACTTCTACGAGTTGCTACGATGGTTCTACAGAGATCTACGAGTAGCTACGAGACTTCTACGAGTTTCTACGAAACTTCTACGAGTTTCTACAAGACTTCTACGAGTTGATACGACGGTTCTACAGAGTTCTACGAGTTGCTACGATGGTTCTACAGAGATCTACGAGTAGCTACGAGACTTCTACGAGTTTCTACGAAACTTCTACGAGTTTCTACAAGACTTCTACGAGTTGATACGATGGTTCTACAGAGTTCTACGAGTTGCTACGATGGTTCTACAGCGATCTACGAGTTGCTACGATGGTTCTACAACGATCTACGAGTTGCTACGAAGGTTCTACAGAGTTCTACGAGTTGCTACGAGACTTCTACGAGTTGCTACGATGGTTTTAAAGAGCTCTACGAGTAACTACGAGACTTCTACGAATAGCTACAAGACTTCCACTCGTTGTTACGAGACTTCCACTGGTTGGTATGAGACTTCCACGAATTGTTGCGAGACTTTTTAAGTCTCTATAATGCTATAATGTCGACCTTAAATTTTCTACACCGCTAATCACACAATATTAATCAACAATGACACAAACCACGACGCGAAATAATTTAAATTAGATTTCAGTCGTCCACATTAAAAAAACAAATCGGAGTTGTAAAGCCCAAACGCGAAAGTAAAGCTCGAACAAAAACCGGTGAAATTTAAAACAAGACAATGACAGAAGTCAATTGGTATTCATGGTACAACTCGCACTGTACTCCTTTGTCTGGCCCCCGCTTTATTTTATTTCTTTTGTTTTTTATTTTATTTTACTTTGTGTGGCGCTGATTTCGTGATTTTGGATTGTTAGTTTAATGTAGAAATTGAAGTATTATGTGTGATAGTACAGGAAAAAGGAACTTAACATATTTTGCCATTTGTTGGTTTATTTAAAAATAAACAAATTTGTTATGTTAAATACATTATAAATAAAAGAAAACACTTTTATTTAACAAATTTTAAAGTGTTTATTGAGATCACACAAATCAACGTATAAATTTTTACTTAGGCACTATTGTCATAGAAAAAAATACAAAATTAACTTTATCGAACGAAGTTATCTTACGAGTTACGATTAGGGTTGTTGCTTGAGTCTGCCTCTGCCAATCTAAAAAATGAGTAAATAAATAAATTAGGAATATTTTGTAAAAAATCTAGTTTAAAAAAATCAAATTCTTCTTCCTCAATTATAAATAATCAAAAAATACCGTATCGTAAACACAAACTTACTGACGTGGTTGTTTAGGAGACACTATGGAAATATAACAATTTTACTGAGGTGGTAGTATAATAGACACTTACGTTGACGCTGACGTGGTAGTACGTAGACACCGTCCTTCCTCCACGGAAGCTTGCACTTGCTGCAGCCGCCCCCCAGACTCTAACCGGCCCGCGAAGTCATCAAGGTACTGAGCCCAGCAGCGCGCAAATTTAAAACTTAATGAAAATAAACAGAATTTTATGTTTCGTGGTGTCTGTTGAACTACCACGTCAGTCGCAGAGGGTTAAGCTTCGAACAAACCTACGCGTCAGTGACGCGGGACGCGATACGGGAGCGTCTGCAACGCGAAACTGGCCGTGCACACCTGCGCGATTACGGTGCGAACCGTCAAACTTCATTTGTTAATGTACAGTCACTGAAGACGCGCGACTTTATCTGGTGTATGTAATTGTAGTAATGACATCCTCATACATATACGTACGTTCACTACAAAACAGGTCTGACAACTTGACGCGCATGCGTGCGCATGCGTGCGCATGCACGCGCACGCATTACATTTTAAAGTAATACATATTACATAAATATTATGATTTTATGATTGTTTTAAAAATATGTAAATAGTTTAGAAACTATGCTAATAATGAAACTAGTATTATTTTGTATAAACTGTACCGGTGGGCGGGTCGAAGAGTGGGGACACGTTATAAAAGACTGTTATTGACGTGTTCCGACACTTTTGCTCGGGCCGTGATCGAAGAAGCATCTCTATTTGACGTGTTAAATATAAGTATTACTTTCTACTGCCATGATGTTTGTGTAAAGTCATAATGTGATACAATATAGTGATTTAACTGTTTAAGTAAACTAGTGGATGTATACCAAGCTATAAATGGTTAATAAGAAGTACTTACGTTGTTTCAATATTATGAACCTATAAAAATGCTTAAATGGATCTATATAACTTTCTTTTATTTTCAAGCCCTTTGAATAAATTTAATAAATTATTGAATAATACTATTACTACGTAAAATATGCTTTAATACTTTGATTAAAATTTACTTTAAAAAAGTATGTTTTTATATTTATTTTAAAATCTAACACGCACGTCCCGCTTTGCCGACGCGACCATCCCGCGTTGCGGTTGCGCAGGTGTGCACAGCGCCATAAGATTACATGGGCAGCGTCCGCCGCGCGGTAAACGCTCCCGCTTCGCAGTCGCTTTGGTCGCGTAGGTTTGGCTTAAGCCACTATGGCCATGTGTCCACTACACGCCCGTTACTCGAGCGAATGTCACTTGACGGTACGTTCATTCAACAAAATGGCCGGGTAGCTCTCCAATTATAAATAATATACGTATACGTGCGAATTAAAAGTACAAGTACGGGACAGGCTGTCGTATCTAAATATAGTTGTATTTGAAAATTTAATTTTGTCAAAATTAACTAAAATGCAAGATGCAAGCTCTGACTCAAGCATTGAAGCTAATATGAACAAAACAAAATTTAACCTTTGTAAAAAAGTACTAATCGATTCTACCATTTTATTGCAACATTGATGCAACTCAGTCAAATATTCGATCCAGTCCATTTCCTTCATTATTAACAATATTATATTTTCATGAGCTGTCAAACAAATATCAAACGTCATTCTCATTGGATAAAACTCAATCAATCGTAGGAAGTTAATTTTGCTGTTTGTTACTAAAAGGATTTTAATGAAAAAGACCCAGTGAATTTCGTATCACTTTCCTGCTAATATAATCTTTATATGTTTTATTTATCTTGGATATTCACAAATATTTCAAGACTAAAATAAGCCAAACCGGTTTTACTCGCTCAAATTACTAACACTAATTAGGACTTAAAAATGCTGGGGGCGATACCGGTCCGTCCACGTCGTGTCCCTGGGCACCTCCCCCGTGCCATTGCGAGCTTTTTCACGGTGACACGGGAGGGGTGGCTGAACGTATGGGCGAGTGATTGTGTGTGTGTGTGTGAAGAACGGGCCCGCGACCCGGGGTGTCGGAGTTTGAAGCTATGGAGGATCGCAATTGTCAAAAGAATCTCCGGGCGGGTCCCGGCTCCTCTGAGGCCGGAGAATCCCGTGCACCTCCGCAAGGGGGTGCGAGGTCCGTGTATACGAAGGGACCAACAACTGCGATGAGCGAGTCGGAGGCCGCAAAAGCGGCGAGGCAGAGGGCCATTTTGGCGGCGCTAGGAGGCGATGCCCCTAAGAAGCGCGACAGCCCGAAGCCGGCGCCCATTACCGCGCCGGCGGCGGCTTTGAGTGACAAGAAGTTGAGGGGTGACAAAGACCTTCCACGTGTCCTGCTGACACGCGATGTGTTCATGCCACCCCCGACTCGATTCACCGGACAAGACACTCCTGGACTTGACAGCGAGGACTTGCTCTCGGACTCCAGCGAAATGTCTGGCATGTCGCTGGACTCTGAGGGCCTGCCCGCATTCTCGGACAGGACGCGCCGAAAGAGGCGATCGGATTATGACATGGCGCCGCCCCTCAGCAAGGGAGCGGTGCCTAAATCTAAGAGAGGACGCGGTCGCCCGCCAACATCCGGCCAATATGTCGGTCTGGCGAAGGTGCAGGCCGATTATAATCGGGAAAAAGAGGAGGCCATTCGGCTGCAGGCTGAGGCCGAAATCGTTGAGGCGACGCGGGAGGTGGGGAAGGTGCGAGCGACCATCAGCTCCGCCCACTCCCAATCCGGATTCCCCGTTTCTTCTCCTGCGCGAGAAGAGACTTTGGAGCGGACAAGCGCTGACTTAGTGAAGACGGTGGAGACTTCGCTGAAGACCATTGAAATGGTTGCCACGAAGTCCTCTAATCTTAAAGGTACCTACGTAAGGTACCTTAAAGATTCGGTGGCGACCATTAAAATGGTCTTCGATGAAGTGAAAGATCGCTCCTCAACGGAAGAGATCAGAAGGCTGGAGGCCCAGAACGCGCGGCTCGAAGGGCAAGTGGCGATTTTACGTCAAGAGCTCAACGAGTTGCGCATACAGACTTCACAGCCCACGGGAAATGACGTGCGTGAGCTATTGGCCGAAGTGTCTCGTGCAAACGTGGAGACATTTGGCAATATGCTCAACGCCAGGCTCGCCGGGTTGGAGGATCGTCTCCTGCCAGAGCCGAGGCGAAGGCCACCGCTAGTAGCTGATAACGCAGCGGCTGTGAGCGTTGAGGCCCCCTAGTCGAAGGAGGATTGTCGAAGGCTAAGAACAAGCCTTTGACTAGAAATAGGAAAAAGGCGACCATGGAAGTGGCAGGACCGTCACAGGCTTCCACCCCCAGCGTGCCGCTGAAAGAAGGAGGAAAGGAAAGGAAGAAGAGAGGGAAGTCGTTGGCCGCACGAGAGGCGGAACAGGTTAGGGTACGTACACCCGCCCCGTCTGCGACTGACCCCTCGTGGTCCACAGTGGAACCGCGGGGGCAAAAAAAGAAGAAGGAAAAGGGAGCTGCCAAAAAGGCAGACCCCAAGAAGAAAAAGAAGAGGAAGCTGCGTCCATCCAAGACCGCTGCCATCACTCTAACGATGGAGAAGGGGGTAGACCAGAGTCGTGTGTCGTACGCCTCCATTTTGGAAGAGGCGAAGAGCCGGATCGACCTTGAAGAGGTAGGAATCTGCCAGAGAAACGAGGTTCGATTCCGGCTAGCGAGGACGGGTGCCCGGATACTCGAAGTAACCGGGGATGACGCCCAGCAGAAGGCGGACGCCCTCGCCAACAGAATGAGGGATATCCTTGACAGGGACGTCGTTAGAATCGGCCGCCCTGTCAAAAGAGCCGAATTGCTCGTCTCCGGCATGGATGACGCAGCGACCGCCGCCGATGTCATTAAGGCGGCGGCAAAAGAAGGCAGTTGCCTGGCCACCGACATCCGGTCGGGCAGAATTACGGTGGGTCCTAGGGGCGCGCGGAGTTTGTGGCTCCACGTCCCCACAGTTGCTGCCAAGAAGCTGATGGCTTCTGGGCGGCTGCAGGTAGGCTGGGTCATGACGAAGGTGGTGCTGCTGGCCGCGAGGCCAACGCGGTGCTACCGATGTCTTGACACCGGCCACTTGGCGCCGAACTGCCAGTCCCCGGTGGACCGTAGCGGGAATTGCTTCCGCTGCGGTAAGCCGGGGCACAAGGCCGCCGACTGCGCGGAGGAGCCCAGATGCTTTTTCTGCGCCGAGCTCGGCAAGGAAAGCAACCACGTGCTGGGGACTAACGGTTGTAGCACAACAGCCAGCAAGTCGCCCGGCACGAGGAAGAAGCGCAAGGCCCCCAAGACTCGGCTGCGTAAGCGGCCTGGAGCCGATGAGGCAGGGGCGAGTCAAAACGCCCCCGCCATGGAGGTGGAAGCCTAGGCCTGTGAGCAGTTGATCGGGGAATCACTGCCCACAGCATAGGCCCCGAGGAGAAAGGCTCCCTTTGATGCCCGGGGAGCCTCTCAGTGAAGGCAGGCGGCGGCGCAGGCTGCTGCAATGACGTGGTGCCAGAAGCGGCAAGCGCTGCGGAGGACGCGGTGCGATAACGATCCCGCTCCTTCGCGTGTAGCGTTGACGAGGGCATGGGGGGGTTTTAGTCGGTAAACCTCCGGTGACCCGGAGAGAGTCCGACATACCCCTGCCCCTTCCCCCGAGGGGCGGGGGATGCGTAATGCATTTCCCCTCCTCAAGAAAAAAAAAAAAAAAAAAGGACTTAAAAATGCTATAGATGTAAATCTGAAAAAAAAAATTATATTATAACTATTTATTTCTACGGTTTAAAACGAATGGAACAAGTAACGTGCATTATTTTTGTATTAAAAAACTAGAATAGACGCACTAAAATATAACCTCATCTATACATATTATAAAACAAAGTCGCTTTTTTTCCCTCATGTCACTTTGTTCCCTTAATCTTTAAAACTACGCAACGGATTTTGATGCGGTTTTCTTTAATAGATAGAGTGATTCAAGAGGAAGGTTATAGGTATAATAACATTCATCAAATAGTGGAGAAATACTGTTATTGTTGGAGTTTCTAATGTGATGTCGTAAATAATTACATTTTTTTCCGCTTACATTGCAAACGCAGGCTGAACCCTACGAGATTTATCAAAATAATGTGCCTTAAATGAATATTTTCGAAGATATTACAGATTTCAAAATTGCGGGAAGTAGCTTTTGCGGCGGTACCGACCAATGCGGGCCACGGGTAGTGATAATGAATACAATTCAAAACTGCTGAATTGATTTAAAACCTTCCCTGGACTTCTACGAATATTTTAAGACTAAAATCAGCCCAATCCCTTCAGCCGTTTTCGAGTTTTAGCGTGACTAACACATTTGAAAATCCATTTTTATATATAAGAAGTGTTGTTTTTAGACTTTTTAGAGTTTTATACGTGGGAGAGCCATGCTTCGGCACGAATGGGCCGGCTCGACCGGATAAATACCACGTTCTCACAGAAAACCGGCGTGAAACAGCGCTTGCGCTGTGTTTCGCCGAGTGAGTGAGTTTACCGGAGGCCCAACCCCCTACCCTATTGCCTTCCCTTCCCTACCCTCCCCTATTACCCTATTCCCTCTTAAAAGGTCGGCAACGCACATGCAGCTCTTCTGATACTGCGAGTGTCCATGGGCGACGGAAGTTGCTTTCCATCAGGTGACCCGTTTGCTCGTTTGCCCCCTTATTTCATAAAAAAAAGACTTTTTCAGGAATTATTTTTTTTCTTTTTTGAATTTTTCTCTCCGTAAGAACTATCCTCGTACTTCAAGGAATATTTTAAAAAAAGAATTAGCGAAATCGGTCCAACCGTTCTCGAGTTTTGCGCTTAGCAACACATTCAGCGACTCATTTTTATATTATAGAAGATAATTGGAATCTCGGAATCGGCTCCAACGATTTTCATGAAATTTAGTATACTTATAGGGGGTTTTGGGGGCGATAAATCGATCTAGCTAGGAATCATTTTTAGAAAATGTCATTTTATTCGTGTTTTATCAAATACCGAGCGAAGCTCGGTCAAATAGCTAGTATATTTTATACCCGATGCGAAGCCGGGGTGGGTCGCTAGTAAAATATAATCAGAAATATTCAGAACTTTTGACAATAATATAACGTTTTTTTAAATATTACTAACGCTAGTTTGCATATAAAAGCGTTAAATTCTCATATCGTTATTTGCATATCCTGCTCGCGCCGGCTTAATCCAGTAAAAACTGGTATTTACTGAACGCGGGCAAGCTGCTCCGGTTTTTGTGAGTCTCGTGATGTTCAAAAATAAATATGTTAGAATTTTGAGTTCCTAAGCTAGGATTTAAATATTTTGTGTACATTTCTTTGAAAACTTTAAACAAATAAAGCTATGTTTGTTTCAAGCATACAAACTTTCCGTTTTTTATAAAAGTTCTTACTACGATTAATCTAGTAATTTAAAATTACTAAAGTCACATGGAATGATGATTATTGAGTTTTTAATCTAGGATTTAAATATTTTGTGTACCTAATTGTTCTTTGGGAAATTCAAACGAACGTAGCTACGTTTGTTTAAAGTACCACCGAGGAAGTTGATTCCTATGCAATTGACAGCCCAACGTTATTTGGTCGAATATGTCAATTCAATGTTAATTGTGATCTGTCAGCTGGGTTTGACGTAACGCAACCAAACTACTTAGGTCCCCGATTTTCATAGGAATCAACTTCTCTGATAGTACCTATACAAATCTTCGGTGTTACAAACGTTGATAAACAAGCTACGATAATATGATAATTTAAAATTACTAAAAAAACATCGTTTTGTATAATTGCTTATAGGTCAAACAATATTATGATGATATTATAAGAAACTAGCTGTCCCGGCAAAAGTTGTTTTGCCATAAAATGGTTTTCCCTGTTTTCCTGCTTTTCTCTTGAAGTTTTTTCAGATTTTTTTTTCTATGGACCTCACGGAGCCTTTCCTTTCCAACGAATGCAAAACCGTGGAAATTGGTTCGTGCTTTCTGCAGTTAATATAGCGTCAGGTAGGAAAACCCGACATATTTTTATATATTAGATAATTAATTTTAGAAAAATATTATACTAAAGGCTCGAAGAGAATTTAAATCTGGACTTAATTAATTCTAGAATTCTAGAAGAATTTTACAATAAATTACAATTTTACAATAAATTACTAAAAGAATTTAACAATAAATACGCATTTGTACTAGTTACAGAAGTTGATTCCTAAGCAAATGGGGGACCTACGTAGTTTGGTCGCGTTACGTCAAACCCAGTCGACAGATCACAATTAACATTGAATTGACATGATCCGACCAAATGACGTTGGTCCGTTAACCGCCTAGGAATAAATTTCCTCGATGGTACCTTCTCCCTCTTTTATCCAACGAGACTACAATTCGCCCTAAATACAAAATATTGATCAACCTCTTTGCCTAAAATATAAAACAAAAAAGCGGCGTAATTTTTCAGGCTCGGGCGTGCGATCAAGACGGATGGGAGGATTACTGGCGGATGTAACGCGACGACTGTGACGAAAATGTGACGAATGTGTGACGAATGTGACCCGTGACGGATGTAACGTCACGTCGCAGCACAGATTATGCCCGTGAAATATGGGAGACTTAACTAATGAACGCACGTACTTTATAAATCCTTTTGCGCGCGCGTTAAATGTTGGAACGTGACGAATAACTGTTGGCTGGTCAGGCTTATAATAAACGTGGGATAATTTTATACGTGGGAGAGCCGTGCTTCGGCAAGAATGGGCCGGCTCGACCGGAGAAATACCACGTTCTCACAGAAAACCGGCGTGAAACAGCGCTTGCGCTGTGTTTCGCCGAGTGAGTGAGTTTACTGGAGACCCAATCCCCTACCCTTTTCCCTTTCCTACCCTCCCCTATTCCCTTCCCGTCCCATCCCTACCCTCCCCTATTACCCGATTCCCTCTTAAAAGGCCGGAAACGCACCTGCAGCTCTTCTGATGCTGCGAGTGTCCATGGGCGACGGAAGTTGCTTTCCATCAGGTGACCCGTTTGCTCGTTAGTAGAAAAAAAAAAATAAGCCGACGTATATATTTTGTAATAACTACGTTTTATGCATCTATGTAAATGAAAATGGCTTATAAATTTTGTTAATTTCGCTAGAACTCGACAACAGCTGAGTCTGATTTTAGTCTTCAAATGTTTGTGGTAGTCCAGGGAAGGTTTACATTGGTAAGTAATAAGAAGTTCACCGGGTTATCTTGTCTAGTTAGGAATAACAGGCTTCCTTACTAATGACGTCTTAACTATTCACAGAACGATTTCGGACTGTGATCAGTGAACATGCCTGCTATAAAATATTTAAATAAATTATCATAAATAGGTAATAAATATTAACATTATGATCACTTTATTACTTAGAACGTGAATGACATTGCAATGACATTACATTGAAACTAGCGACAATCATGCATGATTAAGCCCGGCCGCACATTGTCCGAAATTTCTGATCAGAAACAGTTGAACGTCCGCGCTGTCTCTTACATTTTGTACTGAGCCGAGTGAGCTCGAACTCGTCGGAAGGATATTTCGGATAGTGTGCGGGGTGGCGGTCCGGCGAAATTCAACTGTTTCTGATCAGAATTCGGACGGGCCAAGTACGAGTCGGACTCACGCACGAAGGGTTCCGTACCATTATAGAGCAAAATCAGACCAAAAATTGTGTTTTGTATGGGAGCACCTCTTAATTTTTATTTTATTTTAATATTATTATTAAATATTAAATAACGCATATAACTAAAGACTTTGAGAAAAAAATAAGTACCTACCTGTTGCCATTATTGATATAGAGCAAAAAAAGGCCAAAAAATCACGTTTGTTGTATGGGAGCCCCCCCTTAAATATGAATTTTATTTTATTTTTAGTATTTGTTGTTATAGCGGCAACAGTTAAACACATCTGTGAAAATTTCAGATGTCTAACTATAGCGGTTCTTGAGTTACAGCCTGGAGGCAGACGGACAGACATCGAAGTCTCAGTAAGAGTAAGAGTATAGTGTTTTATTCACATACTAATACACTTTCTGCTCAATATTATATGATATTGACACCTAACACTTCACAAAACTTATCCTGAGTCACTTACAAACAAGGTTTACATTGGCTTTGTAAGTTCTCTCTTAGCTTAACGTTTGTGGAAGCTAAAAAGATGATGGACATACTCTAGCCGACTCATATACCATAATCCGTGTTAGCTACTATCATAATTTTACTGCTCTTACAACAAATTTCGTATATAAGTCTATGTAAGTACATTTATTAACTAAAACAAATTACCAATCTCTTCATCGTCACTCTCTTGGTTTAACTGATGTTAAAGCAAAGCAGATGATAAAAAGAAAAAAAAAACAATACTTACATACTCTGAAACACTTACAATATAGTATATTAAAACAGTATAACTAACATACTCTGTCATTCTCAAATTTTTTCAATTAAAATATAATTTTGTTTTACAAAATATTTCAGTACAGTATACACAGATTTCAGTCACTACTTTAATCTGTCTATTCTGTCTTTCCTGATCCTTTTCTCTCATTTTACATAACTTTCTTTTCATCTCTTCATTTTGCTACATTAATTTCAACCGTTTCTTGTGTACATACTGTACAACTGAAACAAAATTTGGGGCTGACAACTTATAATTGTGCAGAAGGTGCGCTTACACTTTATATTTTCACCCCGTTAAATAATATCTGTTTTCAGTTTCAGATATCAGGAACAAATAAATTAGCAAAATGATGACACGTTCTAATGTAGCCCGCCGGACAGAAGAACAACTCCGAGTTGCTCTCCAGGAGCTAAAGGACTCAAAGGAGCAATGTCAACGGCTACTTACTGAACGCGATGAGAATGAACAGGAAATGCTTTTAATTTTGCAAAAAAATGCTGATTTAAAATTAGAACTTAACAAATTAAGTCAACAATATGAACTTACCTGTGAGCGTAACATTGAACTACAAAGTGTTGTGGACAGTTTTGACAATTGCCGAGTGGAATATGAACAATGCCTAGAGGACACTTGTAATATTAAAAAGAAGCTTCAGGATGCTCAGGAATATATTAAGTCCCTAGAGTGTGAACTTAATTCAAAAAAAATTGAAAAGACACAAAGTTTATATGATGAACTTCTGGGAAGTGTAAAGGACCTTTCAAAAAATAACTTAACTACCATTGACTTGACTGGTGATGACACAATAACGACTTGTCACACCATGAACAGTAAAAGGAAGATAAAAAAATATGTTAAAGTTAAAAAATGTATTAGAAAAACTGAAGAATTGCTACAAAAAAACCGAAAAATTATGAAGCAGCTTAAAAATTTATCAAAGAATAAACAAATAGTTAAAGATCAATTATTAAGCTGCTGTGAAGAGTTGAAACATACTAGGCTTAGCTACGAGGCTGATGTATGTAGCCTTCAGTCTGAAATTACAGAACTACATAGTTCCCTAACACAAATAAAAATTAAATATGAATTAGCGCAAAAAGAAATTGTCTGTCATATATCGGCTATGGATGGTTTAATAGAAATGGGACGCTACAATGAGGAACGAGTAAACTCTTTGCTCAATAACTGTCAGTGTCTCAGAAATGTAAATCATTCACAGCATGATCTTGACATTTCAGTTACCTGTTCAGAGGTAAAGGCTCATACTGAACCCTCAAAAAATAATTATAATAGGACCAATGCCCCAGTTAATATATACTGTGATGAAATAGGACATAGCGTTAGTGTACTTATGAATAAATTAAGTGTGGGTCAGCAAGTAATTAGCACTTGTTTGCCCGGGGCATCATTTGAACAAGTAATTAGCCGGGCAATAAATTCTGCTTGCTGTCCCAACACAACCATAGTTATCTTAGTCGGGAGAAGGGGACAGATAAACAAAAAACAAATGACAGATTATATTAATACATTAAGTAGAAAAGAAAACGTCAGTCGACTTATTTTGTTTACCTTTCCTTATATAAAGAAATTGCCACACGAGAGTAAGGAAAATTATATTAGGTTTAAGCTGAACAGCCTACTATGTAGTGCAACAAATCAAAATTGTTTGGTATTAAGTAATACCTTACCACAAATAGATGTGGTGGACATTAATAATATTTTCAATTCTAGATTAGGTAATTTGACATATGATAAGTATTTCTTATCTAATTTTTTAACTCGACATTTAGCTAAATGGCTATACAATTTTATAGTTTTAAGACAAGCCAAAAAATTGGCTAAGCCGACCACTGCTTTTATTGAGCAGTGTTCTTATTCTAATCAATATATAACTGAGAGCTTGGAATATGTTCCAAATAATTTAAATTAGATTCTAGGACAACAGAGGCACACTCTAGCAGTATATTATTAAACAAAAATAATAATACTAATGCCTACCACCAACAACCTAGTAAGATTTCTAGACAAAATTGTAATTTTAATATAAACTTGGTGCATCAGAACTTACAGGGAAAAATAGGAAAAGAATTAGAAATTGAGTTATTTTTAAATGAATGTAACATTGACATTTTGTGTGTATCAGAACATTGGTTAAAAAATTATGAATTGTCATTTAATTATTCTGATCATCAGCTAGCAAGTTCGTTCAGTCGAGAGAATGCTATTAGGGGTGGCTCCTTAATATTGATTAAGAAAAAACTTAAATTTAAAGAACGTAAGGATATTGTTAGACTGTCAACTGAACGAATTGCTGAGTTAGCCTGTATCGAGCTGAGCCACCTTATTATTGTAAGCGTATACAGACCTCCATCCGGCTTATATGATTCTTTTGAACAAATAATGGAGCAAGTGTTAACAAAAGTGTGTGCATCTAACAAAAAGATTATAGTATGTGGTGATTTCAATATTAATTTACTAGACTTAAACTCCACCACTGTTAGATTCACATCATTGTTCAAATCGTATAACCTTATTAATTTATTCAACGAGCCGACAAGAATTTGTGATACAACTGCGACTTGCATAGATAATATTTTCACCAACATAACTCCCTATAGGAAGGAAATAATTAATGTATTAAGCTCTGATCACTGTGGACAGCTAGCTTCATTTAATATAAATTGTGATACTAATTTAAAAGAAAAAATTGAATATATACCTATAAATACAAAACGTATTGAGAAATTTAGAAGTAAATTATCATCAAGTTTTGAGAAGTTGAATGTATCAAATGATCCAGATAAAGCGTTTAACAATTTATTCAATAGAGTAAATCAGCAATATAACGCTGTATTTACTTCTAAAACGGTCAGTTTGAATAATAAAAGAAATAATTTCAAAAAATGGGCAACTGCAGGTATTATTGTAAGGCCCACTTGCGCCAAAACTTTGAGTTAAATGAATAACCCGGGGCTTAATAACTCAGTGTTAACGTTTTTAATTTTTAACTCATACTACATATTGCACCAGAAGAATTTATCCAAGAGTCAACTAACCCGGGCTTATGTCATGTTCATTCATTCTTTTTACACCCAGTCAAATATGATAGAGCGAATGCTGAATAATTTAAGTGTACTGCTCTCTCTCGCTCCACAGTACTTTAAATAAGGCTATCTCATTATGTCAGATTTGAAATGACACGTGGTCGCATTGTGCGTGCATGTTGTGATATTTTGTGCAAATAAATTAAGCGGAAAATTATAAAAATTGGGAAGAAACACTTGTGTCCAATGTTTATCTAGTCTACCTATTTATAAAGGAGTTCACTAAAGACGCACTAATCCAATGATATTATTATTAAACTTTGGTAGGGACTTACTTTTTATGATCATTTGTATATTGCAATTATTTTCAATTTTATTTAATAAAAAGAGAACAGTTTCTTTTTCTAGGTGAAATCTTCGATTGAAATCTTTGTCTCTTTGTGAGTAAACACGGGACCCTAAACAGATCGGTCCGTTCTACATCCAATCCTTCTGTAATACGAGTCCGAACTAATGTATTCGATAATTTCTTCATCATCATCAGATAACAACCACTGATCATTTATCATGGCTAAACACAAAATAAAACCGGTAGGTACCTATTACTGAACATGTTGTGTTACTACAACTACATAATTCATAACCGAAAAATCTCAGTTTTGATATTACTAACCCAGAGTTAGTTGATTTAACCCTCCGACATAGGTGGGTTAAAAATTTTAAAAATTAACACGAGGTTAACTCCTAACTCTTGGTGGTGCAAGACATGATGTGAATTTAAATTCGAAGTATAATTTAACTCAGAGTTAAGCGTGTTAACCCAGTCTGGCGCAAGTGGGCCTAAGTAGACAAAAATTATATGATTTGTATAACGAGAAAACTATAAACCGCAGTGAAGCTTTTAAATTGTACGTCAAGAAATACTCAAAAACTTTTAAAAAGGCCTGTCAAGCAGCGAAGGCACTTCAAATTAAAGAGAAAATTAGAGACTCTAAAAATAAAGTGAAATCCACCTGGAAAATAATTGCGGATGAGACTGGAAAAGTCGCCTGTCGTAACTCTAAATTTGAACTTTTAATTAATAATAAAAAAATCAATTCTGATCTTGAGGTTGCGACAGTCTTTGAGAAGTTTTTTGCAGACATTCCAATCTCAACTACAAAGAACTTAAATTCATCACCTACAGTTGCAGAAAAAATACTTAGAGAACATGTCAAGGAATGTGATGTCAATTTTATTTTTAGAGATATTGACTCCAGAGATATTATCAAGACTTTCAAATCAATCAATATTAAAAGTACCACTGATCTCTGGGGTATGTCCACAAAAATTATAAAATCAGTAATTGACATCATTGCCCCTTACCTAGCTTTAGTTTTTAATAATTGTATCGAAAGTGGTGTGTTCCCAGACTTAATGAAGCACAGCAAGGTGATGCCTCTATTTAAAGCTGGGAAGAAATCAGACCCAGCCAACTATAGACCAATATCCATATTGCCGACTTTAAGTAAAATCTTTGAAAAAATAATTCTAAATCAATTACTTGCTCATTTTAACTCAAATAATTTATTACATAATAATCAATTTGGTTTTACTAAAGGTCGGTCTACAACAGATGCAGGCATTAGTCTTCTGTGTAGTATTTTTGAAGCTTGGGAGGAGTCGCAGGATGCACTTGGTATTTTCTGCGATCTCTCTAAAGCATTTGACTGTGTGGAGTATGATACTCTAATAAGAAAACTACACCATTATGGTGTAAGGGGCACGGCACTTAAACTTCTAAAATCTTACCTTACAAATAGAACGCAGAGGGTGGAAGTTAACTCCATAAGGTCTAATGGAACCAAAATAAAACTAGGTGTGCCACAAGGGTCCATTTTAGGGCCTTTTCTTTTTCTCATCTATATAAATGATTTACCTTATCTTGTTAAAGATAAGCATGAGATAGTACTTTTTGCTGATGACACTTCACTAATTTTTAATGTGAAGAGGCGACAATTTAATTATGACGAGGTAAATAGTGCTCTCTCAAAAATAGTACATTGGTTTAATGCTAATAATTTACTTTTGAACTCTAATAAAACAAAATGTTTAAAATTTATCTTGCCAAATGTTAGGCAAGTACAAACCAATGTACTATTAAATGATGAGAAAATGAATTTAGTAGACACCACCGTATTCCTAGGCATAACGCTGGATTGTAAGTTACAATGGGGTCCACATATTGCGAAACTGGCAGATAAGCTTAGTTCTGCAGCATATGCTGTTAAAAAAATTCGTGAAATCACTGATGTAGAGACCGCGCGATTAGTTTACTTTAGCTACTTTCATAGCATAATGTCTTACGGCATCCTCTTGTGGGGAAACGCGGCGGACATTAATACAATATTTGTGCTGCAGAAGCGAGCTATTCGTTCTATTTATAAGATGTCGTCTTTGGAATCTCTAAGAGAAAAATTTAAAGAAATAAGAATTCTGACCGTCACATCTCAATACATTTTGGAAAATCTCTTATATGTTAGAAAGAACATAAATATTTTCAAAAAGAAAAGTGATAATCATAATGTAAATACTAGAAATAAGAACAAGTTAGCAATACCAATGTTCAGACTAGCCAAAATAAGCAAATCCTTTAAAGGCCAATGTATACGCCTATACAATAAAATCCCAGAAAATGTTCAAAATCTACCTTTAAACAAATTTAAAAAAGCAGTTAAAGAACGTTTGTGTGCTAAAGCGTATTATAAAGTCAATGATTTCTTCGAGGACAGCACACCTTGGGAATAGGGTGGCTCTATGCAGGTTACTTTTCTTTTAATTTTGTTACATAGCTGTAAGCCATAACATTGTAATTTTCCATTTTTTTTGCAAAAGATGGCCCCGTGCGAGTTTCTTACGCCGGTTCTTCTCGGCGGGGTAGTTCCCGAACCGGTGGTAGGCAACGTAGTTTCTTCGTTCGACTTTCAAAAAGTGTATCATGATACCCATTTTGAATAAAAAGATATTTTATTTTATTTTATAGTAATATGGTCCTGTTTTTACCCTTTGGGTACGGAATCCTAAAAAGTACTAAAACGGAAAACATTTTTACTGACAAGCTTTTTCTATATTTATTCAAATTAAAAAGAAAAATATTGGTTACAAAGCCAAATATTTTCCCCGGTTATTTCTATAAATAAAAACGTTTTATGTTATTGTCACACCTGTGGGTCTTTATAAACAGTGGGTATTAATCAGGCTCAGCGAACAAGCATCCAAAAATATTTACCGATCATCTATCTGGATGTATGTCAGGTGCGTTATCCCTCGCAAAATGGCCGACCAATTAAAAAGTAAATATGACACATGTTTGAATTAAGAATCATTATGATGTCGTTCTTTTTATTATGTCATAGAAATGGCTGTATGGGCAACGCTCCCTTTGCCTGTCCCGACCGGGACGAATTAAGAATAAAATTATCATGTTCTTTTTTTAAATGCACATACTCGTAGGTCGACAAGATGTTTACAAAATTGAATCAACTAATGTGAATAAAATATTATGCATAGTATCTAGGCTAATAATAATTTGATGAACCTACTTGATTTTTCTCGCATCTCCGTACGCACAAAATTGAATCTTGCTGGAACCATACAACTTTTCCACAACAAAATTTTGCTTATTATCGGCCCTTAATTCAACCTTTTCAGTGTAAGACAAACCTTTCTATACAATATTAATTTTATGGATAGTTGCAACTTGCAATAGAAATAGTACAAAATGGAATATTGCAATATTTCATAACCTCAATACTCGATTCAGCAGACATGATACTTAATTATAAAACGCACTGACTCGTGCTACAAACGTATTGCCAATTTATATCTTGTTTATGTCGACTTTTAGCTGCTCTTTTAATGAACGAGATAATTTCTATATTTTTTTGATTCTAGCGCTCAAAATATTTATAGATACAGAGTAATTTGCGTTCTTTTTATTTCTTTACAACACTTTTTAAAAACCTTTTAAGAATTTAGTGAACTTTTTCACAGTGAAAAAAACGTTCTTGGAATATAAACTACTATTATAAATGCAGAAAGTGATTCTATCTGTCTAGTGTTACCTCTTCACGCCCAAACCAAATCGGTTCAACGGTTAACTAATTTAGGCACAATGGAGCTGTAGCATCATTTATGTGACAGCATAAATGATACCTACAGCTCCAAAACAGACATGTTACCTACTTAAAGTAACCTTACTTTATACATGAAAAACTACATTTTAATATAATGATATAGATTGTACAATCGAAACATAATTAAACTATACAGCGCAAAACCAATCAAATTTATACAAAGACAAAATTTCCCGAAATTTCCGAAATACGGGAAATTGTTCAGTTGGGTGTTATGGTGCAGCTGTGTGCCCGTAATTAATGCGTCACGTATCTACGTTCACGTGTAAATACGATCCACGTAATTACGATTACGCACTAACGTTACACGTAAATGTTAGACGTTGTTTGCTGAATATTAATCACATCGGATTTCAAACAATGGCTACATTTTCATACTGGTTAAGCTTAAAAAAGTATTACAAAAATACTAACTAAAAATATATAATACTAGCGTGCCCGACGGACGTTGTTTCGTTATAAGTAGGACATTGACAAAAGTTTACATCATCGGAACTTGGGTGAAACATTTTTTTATTGTCCCGGCTATTTTTAAATTTGTCCTCTTGTAACCTTTCTTCGGCATTAAGAGAATACACCAAGGGCGAGAGAAATTGAAAATAGGTATTTGAAAATGTATTGCTGTCTCACCAATCTCAAGTCTCCCACCGCAGAGCGCGATAGAGACAACACCACAAAAGTTCTATTAAAAGAACAGAAAATCTTCGATTCGTTGTCCGCTGATTCCTTCTCCAAAACTTAATATTAAATAGCATAATAAAAAAATGGGAAATCGGCTCGGCCGTTCTCGAGATTAGCGCTCCACTTTCTTTCCTTTCACGAAGTTGGAGGCAATAGTGTTGAATACAAAAGTCTGAAAATAACTGAGTGATCAATCATCAATATTAATGTCAATAAATAAATTGAAATATATTTCAGATAACGAGCAGTTATTTTGAGCTCATCTCCATAAGAATCGAATTGTCCAAATAAACTTTTGTTTCACGACGCCTACCGAAAGAGACGTGTAAATTACAGACAAAGAAAATAAAATATTTAAATTTTTGACAATGAAATATTGTGTATTGTTAAATGGTAAAGTTATTGGAATTGACAATTAATTTTCAGTAACTGAGAAATGAAATTAAAAAAATCTTAACGTAAGTAAATATTTAAAAACTCTGTTTCTCGAGGGAGAAGACTGGATTTTAATTCGTTCGCGCGAACGAGCGGTTTTGCATTCTGTCTACTCTGGCAGAGCGCGGTCGTGCCGCTATTTATTTACAACTATATAGCTAAAAGCCGAGCTTTGTGAGGGCTCACGTCGTTTTTCTGTGATTGCGTCGTCTTTAATACCTCGATCGATCGTGGGAATCGCAGACACAATCGATTTTTGATTGTTATGCGGCAGCTGGCTGCCGCTTGGGGATTGATAGGTTAAAGCAGTTTTTATTTTTATATTTTAATAGTAACCAAACAAACAATCAACCAAACCAAAAAAAAAACAACTAAAAAATGTTATGTTAAAGCACAAATCAATTATAGGCGTGATAGTTTTTCCGTAAAGTGTACCACAATTAAAGTGCTCAGGTTGTGGGATATCCTAGAGCTCGCTTCGTTCGTCCTGATTATTTGGGATCTCGCTGCAGTGTAGCATCAAAACCGGGCGTTCACGCGAACGTATGTAGATGGGCCTAACCTAAGAAAACGCGGTGTTACGAAAATTTCATATATTACCTAGATTTAAAAACATTTCAAAATTATTAACCTCCTTGCACAGTCGAGTGTGCTTACACAAAATTATAAACCTCATTAATCGTCACTAGTAATAACTATTCTTAGAATTTCTCGAAATAGCTGGAGACCGAATAGACGATTTCTAGGAAGTAAACAATATTGATTTAGAATTCCCATCGAGCTGGCTTTAGGCTGCGTTTCCACCAGAGTTGAGCGGAGATGTGTTGCGAGGAATGTGTTTTTGAGAACCAATAGCATCGCCGCGCTGAGCGATGTCATGGCAAAGTCATGTCAACGAAGCGATTCTATTGGTTTTCAAAAACGCATTTCTCGCAACACAGCTCCGCTCAGCTCTGGTGGAAATTCAGCTTTAGGGCGGTATAAATAGTCAGTACTCAAGATGCATCTCGGTCACAAGACGCGGTTCGCATCTATGATTGGTCCGAATTTTGACAGGCAACCAATCACAGAGCCTGAACCGTGTCTTGAGACCGAGATGCATCTTGAGTACTCACTATTTATACCGGCCTTAGACTCTTAAGAATGCGATTACACGAGGAATTCATTTCTTCTTTCAAAGACTCAAAGGAATGAAGATTCACTTATTAAAAGAAAAGAACCCTTGATGATTTTAATTAAAAGAGGACGTTAAAAATGTGAGTTGCTTACCGGGTCGTGTGACACAGATGTAGAGAGTCAGATACGCCTTTACAACAGAATATATTAAGCAGTACGTATTAGTGATAATACCTCCGAGGCCCTTATGAATCGGAGACGGAAGTTTTTTGTTCGATTTCCGCGTTGGTTTTGTTAGGATAATATTAAAATGAAAACATCCTAAGCGGCGTTGTGCACTTTTTATATAGATAAAAAATGGTAAACATGCGTCCGAACACGTCACTTGATTGAAAATTTTGAAAATTCGTTAGATTGAGGAAGAGGCCGACGGCGTAGAAGAGGATGTAATATTCTCTTCTGTTGTTAACTGTGTGAAAAATGTATACCTGCGACAAATAATAAATAGTTTTTATTATTCGTACGCTGCCGGCAACTTTTTTAGTTTTCATATTTTTCGTGAAATTATTATTTTGGTTATTAAGGCTCATCTGTCTCTTTAAATCTTTGTGCTGGATATTTGCCAGGGTCATTTATTAAGTGGAAATTAATTGTGTCCTGCTGACAAGTCGCGATTTTTGCACAATTTGAGACCGTGTCGTTTGGATATAGATTTATGATCTTATTATTCACAATATTCTGATCATGAACAAGTCTCTCAATAACCGGATACCTGTGACCGGCGTATTCCTCGATATGAGTAAGGCTTTTGATTTCGTCCACCATGGTCTCTTACTTCGCAAATTAGACAAATATGGGATATTGGGGTTGCTTATGATTGGATCAAAATCTTTTTAACTGGTCGCGTTCAGTGTGTAGAAATATCTAAAATAGACGGAAATGTCAAGGTTTCTAATAGGTCTGAATATGAACTGAATGAATTTGGTGATTTATTTCTGCTATACATTAACGATCTCCCCAACGTCACCCACCACGAAACAATTTTATTTGCCGACAATACGACGTTAATCATTAAATGTGAAAATAGAGAAAGTTACGAAGCAGATATTAATTTAGCACTTAAAATATTGTTAAATGGCTTAATGACAACAACTTGCACATAAACACTGACAAAACACAAGTGATACAATTTCAAAACTATAGAAGAGAAAAAAATAATTTTGACATAAAATATGACAACAAAAAAATTTATGAGGTAGATAATACAAAATTCCTGGGTATCATGATAGATAAATATTGCAATAGGGATGATGACAAGGTCAAAGATTAGCAAATTTTGTTAATAAAATAAAGAAATCACGGTGAAAAATAAGTGTTTCCAAAATTACAGCTCAATAGCATTTTTATTTTTTTTGTTACGCGCCTTCAAAGTTAGATAATCACGTCGATTTTTTTGTCAATTAAATTTCTTAATATTTGTGTACCAATCGATAACTTATGCAATTAAAAGCAACTTTTGTTATGAAACTACTTTCATAAACGCAATATTTAATATACCTACCGAGCAAAGTTCTCTCCCGATGCGTACAAACTACGAAAGAGTGACGTCAGTCTTTCGTAGCACTTTGTATGGAGCGTTTCGGGCAGGTCTATTTTATGAGATGAATGAATTGTCATATCTTGGTGAATTTTTAAGCTATCAGAGGCATTCTTTCAGCGATGTTTCTATTTTTTAAGGGTCTTTCAATTTCCAATAAGAAAAAAAAAATAGTCATCAAGCCTATTGGAAGGTCCATGTAGAACACATTTGTGACAAATGTTAGAGCTATTGCTGGCGCCTCACCCTTGGATAGCTGCAGACCGCTCTTCAAAAAATACAACATACTGCCATTAGCCTGCATGTACATTAAAGAAATATGTATTTTTGTTAAGTTTCACCCACAATATTTTGAATTAAAATCAGAAGTAGAAGGAACGTAAAGATAACAGATTCAAATATAAACTCTATCGTCCAAAATGTAATTTAGATATATACAAAAATAATGCATTCATACAGGCTATTGACATCTACAATAATTTACCGGACAGTTTCAAAGCCCTGTCATTTAACTCATACAAAAAAAAAAGTTAAATATGTGGCTCTTAGAAAACTGTTTTATAATCTAAATGACTATATGCTACATTCAAAACAAAAACATTACCTGACTTAAATTAACTCTTAAAATTGTATTAATTATTATTATATTATGTAATTAAAATAACTGACATTTATATTATAATAGTTGACATTGATTACTTGATATATTTATATTGCATAAATGTAATATTTTTGACTATAATGAAATACTTGATTAGTTTAATTTAAACAATTATATTATATGTATACACAATGCACTTTAGGAAATCTAATTAATAATTTATGAAAAATGTTAAATTGTTTTGTCTCGTGTTATTTCAATTTATTCTGTACTAGCTGTCCCGGTGAACTTCGTGTCACTTTAAAACCTTCCCTGCACATCTACGAATATTTTAAGACTAAAATTAGCTCAATCCGTTTAGCCGTTTTCGAGTTTTAGCGTTACTAACACAATTGAAAATCCATTTTTATATATAATAGTGTTGTTTTTAGACTTTTTCAGGATTTTTTTTTTGAATTTTTCTCTCCGTAAGAACCATCCTCGTACTTCAAGGAATATTAAAAAAAAAGAATTAGCGAAATCGGTCCAACCGTTCTCGAGTTTTGCGCTTAGCAACACATTCAGCGACTCATTTTTATATTAAGTATAGAAGATGTAACAGAGGATATTCACACACCATTGTTATGGTAGGGTATGTTAGAACTTAGAACTATTATAACCATGTTACCCTTTTGACTACATATCTGTGAATAAATGATCTTGATTCTTGATTGATGATAATTTAATATAAAGCCTGAAATCTTCGATAAACTCCTACAGCTAATTTATATTAACCTAAATTATTTAAAAAAGATTTCAAATATTGTAAGGCGCGAGAACCGGAATTTTTTAGAGTAACATCTCTCCTATGTCCTGTCCTGGAACTCCAAGCACCTAAATCAGTGAGTGGTTTGAGTGCCAACAGCCACACGGACTGACAGAATGTTGTTTTTCCACAAAGACATTATTTATTTGGAAATAACTTAACAGCAAGCATATTCCCACAAAATAATTGCGAGGGCGACTAACCCAAAAAATCAAACATCGTCCTTTTCTGTTCACACTCACGCCCGTCTTTCATAATGAAAAAGGACGACGCGGAGTCATCGCCAAGTTTTTTCTTAATAACTCGATAAATATACAACATTTAAAAAATCCGCCAGGTCAGTGTCTCAATGATAGAATTTTATATAATGTGTTAAAATATTAACTTTGTTTAATACACGGTTATGGCAATATATAATGAAAATTTCGTGAAAATTAAATGCATCTTTGTGATTTTTTCTATTGAGAAAATTTTAAGATAATATGGTGTTTTCGATCAAATTCTTGGAAATATAATGTAGTATCTATGTTAAGAAAATGAAACAATTCGGCGCTTATTTTCAAGTATAAAAATGAATTATAAAATCGACAATTTTGGGTTAGTCGTCCCTTAAGTTATGAATGACCTGACGCAACGTGCATAAGATAACTAAGAATAAGACTGCATTATATAACTTAATACGCAAAATATGCTAACAGCGACCATTTACTGATTGCAATGGTGGATAGCACCACCGTTGACGATGATCAACGCTGCAATAATTCGTTGTGTGCTTGCTCGTGTGCAAGTGTAACATAATTAGCACTTCGGGCGCGATGTTTGCACAAGAATGGAGTCAATATAGAACAACTAATTACGGCACCTGTCAGATACAAGCTAATAGCTTAGTTATCACTGCAATGTGCTTTATTATCAGAGTATTATCGGTGTCCATGGGCGACGCTAGTTGCTTTCCATCAGGCGACCCGTTTGCTCGTCCGCCCGTATATAGCGCGGGAACCGTACATTTTTTCCGGAATAAAATGTATCCTATGTCCTTTTCCGGGACTCAAAGTATCCACATACCTTTCAACAAAATCGGTTCAGTGGTTTGAGCGTGAAGAAGTAACAGACAGACACACTTTCACATTTATTATATTAATAATAGATTAATAGTTATAACTCTTAACAAAAGATGACAAAAGCAACAGAATAGGTTCGGTGACGGTAACTAGTTTCATTGAAATCACATAAGACTATCTGTGGTCCAAGTATAGACAAGAGAATTTCTCTTCTTTGACTCTCGTAACAAGTAAGACTGATTACCGATATGACAGGCGAAAGATCAGACGCATGGATAAACGGACAATAGTTTCTCTCACCAATCACAGCATAATATACATTATGCTTACAGTAGATTCTACGTCTAAAAATAACAAATATATAATACTACTAGCGACCCGCTCCGGCTCCGCTCCGCTTCTTTTTTATCTGTGCCAAATAACATAAAAATTGCTCCAGTAGTTCGCGAGATTTAAATAATTTAAATAATTTTAAATAATTTCACCCGTTTTTACCACATTTTCCTATTAGTCTTAGCGTGATAAAATATAGCCTATAGCCTTCCGCAATAAATGGGTTATCTAACACTGAAAGAATTTTTCAAATCGGGCCAGTAGTTCCTGAGATTAGCGCATTCAAATTAGCCCTTTCAAATCATTTTCCCCTATTTTCCACATTTTCCTCTATTTTTTCGCTCCTATTAGTCTTAGCGTGATAAAATATAGCCTATAGCCTTCCTCAATAAATGGGCTATCTAACACTAAAAGAATAATTAAAATCCGTTGGGTAGTTTTAAAGAAAGGAAACAAAGGGACATCAGGGAAAAAAAGTGACTTTGTTTTATAATAAGTATCGATAAAACACAAACTTTAATAGTATGATCTAAATAAGCACGAAAAACATGTAAGCTTAGCTTCTCTACACATATTTAAAATTCACAACACACCAGCTAAAACAGGCGTTTAAATTTCCATGGGCGTAAACCATTATATTTAGATTCACCAGATGTGTAAAATTATGTGTCTCCGTAAACGTGTCATATAAATATGTCAGCGTGACAAGGGTGCATATTATATGCCGCTCTATTTCACCCCTATCAGATAGCCATCGCTATATCCAGGTAATATTGTGAAATATACTGTGTTAAGATTCTGAAATATACAGTTTAGAATATGAATACTTGAGATATGGGCCATGCGTAGATGTGGGTTATAAAGGCTTGAGTGTTATAATGGACAATAGCTTTGTCCACATTGTGCCTTTTTTTTGTTCAACAAGGGCATGCGTTATAGCGCAGTCAACAGCGAAGGTGTGGCATGCCCGTGACGCGCGTCAAAATCCACCCGCGTTGAAAGAAAAGTGTCATGCGCGCGCTACGATTTCAACGCGCGTTACGGGCATGCCTCACGTTCGCTGTTGACAGCGCTATAAGGCATGCCCTTGATGAACAGAAAAAGGCACAATGTGGACAAAGCTATTGGTAACAACTATGAAGAAATGGACTGACTGACTGTTTGTTTTTTACCGTACTCTTTCGACTCAGCTGTACCGATTTTGATAAAATGTTGTGGGCTTATCGGCTGTGTGGATCTGAGACAAGTAGCCCGAATTTAGATTATGAATTGTAGATTGTACTATCACAGAAGTTGATTCCTAGGCAGATGGCGGACCTAAGTAATTTGGTCGCGTTAAGTCAAACCTATCAGACCGATGACAGCTAACATTGAATTGACATAGGTCGACCAAATGACGTTTGTCTGTCAACTGCTTAGGAATCAATTTCCTCGATGGTACATTAAGAAAATCATTGTGGCTATAATATGCGACCCCCCTAAAAGCATACACTACACTTTTTCAGGACCCGGTAATTAGGGAGGGTGTTGCCCCTTATCGTGCATCTATACTTGCTACTTGAACGCCTCCGTGGTCTAGTGATATTGTTTGATAAGTAAGATGATCAATGCGAGGATAGGCATGTAAAAAGTCGGTCCTGCGCCTGATCTCTCGCCAGTCGTGTCGGTCTTCCGTCCCACTGGGTTATGAGAGTAAAGGAATAGAGAGTGCCCTTGTGTACTGTGCACACACTTGGGCACTATAAAATTACTCCTGCGTAGTTGGCCTGGTTTCAATGAAACCGGCCACCGTCACCGAAAACCGGTGTGGAATCTATTATACTTGCTACTCCCTAAATGCTATTACACTGCCCTAAATAAAAAATGTCCCTGAATACAGTGTGTAAAAAGTGACGAAGTCAATGTAAACATTTCTGCACAGCACTCAAAAACTGAGCCAAGTCAATAAAATATGAATCCCGATATAAGCGCCAATATACATAACGCTGACTACAGGTTATGTTAATGCTCGCCACTAAAAGCTTTCTCTTGTTACAATCGATTTTATTTTTCCTCTGACAGCTAATGTTTGGATTTATTTACTCCATAAAATTTCTCCCAGAGAGTCGCGTACTTAGGCTACATTGAAGACTAGCATAAATAAAAAAAAAAAAAAAGCCTTTTATTTCTTGCTAATTACTATAGCAAATAGTCAAATCACAATATTCTAATTACTATTTTTTTTCTTTTTTTTTAATTTTTTTTACTATTTTTTTTTACTGTGACATGTAGAAGTACAGAATTATTACTCAGTTAGTATGATTCCATCGTTTATTGCAAAACAACGCCATAAACACTGCCATTCCGTTGCCCGCACAACTCGTAAACACATACTTTAATGTCGACTTAATAAATAATTAAGACAAATAATAATCAGGCTTAATGAACCCCAATCCGCTGAGCAATATGGCGCTGATAATTATAAGTTTGTGCCGCGTCAGCGAGCGCGCGAGCCTTAACAATTCAGCCTGATTGTATTTTCCACCGCCATAATAATTTTAATTGGGATTGTGTATTGCTTCTTACAGCTGCCCTAGCTTTATAATTTGTATGGAACCCTAGTTCTCGTATTGAACTTTCAATTTACTTAACCTTTTATTGCATACGAAGCCATTTATGGCTCTTCAAAAAACATTTTTTTTTCTACCTTTATTATAATAAGCATGGATTATACGAGTATATTTTCACAGCTATATGAAACACTTCCTCGTGGATCGAAACATATTTTTTTGCCGACGAAAAAATTACATCTGTGAATGTAATATTAGCTTTTACCGACGAGGTCGCATGAAATAGACGAAGTGAAATTTTATGCGTCTTTGACGATGTATGGGAAAACAATAAAACCTTAAAAATCTAACCTTTCCTGGATTTAACCGTACACCGTTACCTTGGAGAATTTGTTTATAATAAGCAATACTAGCGAATGGTGCAATAATACAGGGTGTTTTATTTTTCTTAAGAAATAAAAAAAACACCCTTTATTATTGCACCATGCGCTAGTTTTGCTAATTATAAACAATTTCTCCAAAGTGATATTATACGAAAAATTAGGCAAAGGTTCGATATTCAACATTTTATTGTTTTTTGTATGAGAAAAATCAAGTTTGTTGTATGAGGGCCGCCCTAAAATAATTTATTTTGTTTTTAGTATTTATTGTTATAGCGGCAACAGAAATACATAATCTCTGAAAATTTAAACTCTCTAGCTATTATCGTTCTTGAGTTATAGCCGGAGACAGGCAGACGGACAGACAGAAGGACAGACAGACGGACAGACAGACGGACAAACAGACGGACAGACAGATGGACAGATAGACGGTCAGGAAGACGGACAGATATTAAAGTCTCAGTATAGGGTCCCGTTTTTACCCTTTGGGTACGAAACCCTAAAAAACACACTCGGCCAATTTTAGAAGCTCATAGCGAGGCAATGATTGGAGATAGATACAAAGTGTAAAGGACAAAGTTGTAGATAATTTCATTAGCTTTTATTGTGTAGTACAAGAGAATTTTGTACGAAGCACCGTTTATGATAAGTAAGCAAAAAACCAAGAAACGGGACCTTCTTTGCCCCTCCCTCCATCGGGCTCACCTCAGGGGTCCACCAGAGGGGTCAGGACTTTTTGTATGTTTATCTCCTAACTAGTCTAAACAAGGTGCCAAAGTCAAAATTTCTGCTTTCGGCTTTTCCAAGCAGAATCATTCGTTTACTAGGCTACACATAAATATAAAGCTTCAAATCTCAAGTCTAAATTATAAACAAAGAAGCCGTGAAAAAGATAGCAATTTCCATAAACGTTTAAATACAAGAACAACAAAATGTGGAATAATCAACCCAATTAAGTAAAACCGATTGACTAACTATTGGCGAGTTTCAATGAATTCAACGGAATTCAACGGAATTCTGCTACGAGTATAAATTCCAGTAGCAGTTTCCAACTTTCCAATGGAATTTTTCCTCAATTCGGACCTGGCTTATTCGAATGGCTTTGCAACTTTAAGTGGCGTTTGCTGTAATTACTAAATTCATTTGAGTGAATTAAGAGCCCGTGTACAGCTGGAATTGAATTAAGAGTGGATATAAAGCTGAATTGTCGTGGACTTTTTTATCGATACAATAAGACACGATGATCAACTTCTACTAGTATTATTTAAAAGAGAAATGAATGTTATTTCCTAATTACGCAAAAATTGAAAGGATTTTGATAATTTGGTACCATTAATACAAAATCCCATAACATAATAATAATATTATTATATTGCAGTTTTTATGAAAATTATTATGATCAGCTTCAGTTTTCATCAGTTTTCTAAATACCCGAACGAAAATAATGTTTTTTTCAATCCGAAAGTATCATCTGACTTAAATTAATAATAAGATTCCAAGTTTTAAATAATTATATTCATTCAAGTATGTTTTCATGTATGCATTTTATATTCTAAACAAGGGTGTAATCTGAATATATATGTATATAATTATAATATATATATATAGTCACTCAAAGGTGACTGACTGACTGACTGATTGACTGACCTGACATAGTGCTCTATCAACGTACAGCCCAAACCACTGGACGGATCGTGCTGTAATTTGACATGCAGGTAGATGTTATGACGTAGGCATCCGCTAACAGCCGTTCCCAATATTTGATCTATCTATGGTTTTGCCCTACTAGAGATAGGAATAGCTCACATTAGACATTAGAGACATATATTTTATGTCAATTCAATGTTAGCTGCGATCGGTTGTATATCAAACCAGAGATAAATTGAATATTGGGAACGGCCGTAAGAAAGAAAGAATTTTAATCAATTCTACCCTCAATAATACAAGATAGACAATGAAAGGTTTCATGAAACTTTGTCAATTTTAAACGGATCGGGCTGAGACTTTGATATTATATTCTAATATAATAATTCTTAACGCGAGCGAAGCCGTCGGCAAAAGTTCGTAGAACTATATTTTTCAAGTCACCAAGATTAATTCATATTTTAAACTATACATCCAACTATGTAGTCATCTAATTACTAATATATAAAAATAAGTCGGGTTTTCCTTCCTGACGCTATAACTCCAGAACGCACGAACCGATTTCCACGGTTTTGCATTCGTTGGAAAGGTCTCAGGCTTCGTGAGGTCTATAGAAAAAAAAATCAGAAAAAACTTCAAGAGAAAAGTAGGAAAACAGGGAAAATTATTTTATGGCAAAACAACATTTGCCGGCACAGCTAGTGTATTCTATTTTCCAAATACATGGTAAAGGTTTAATAGACTTTATATATCTTCCGACTTCACAACCAAGTCACATCTGCGCCAAGACCCTAGTCTAGCTCGCTAGTTCTCAGGCGTAATTAAAGTAATTATTTATATGTAACCAAACTGGCGTAACAAATCAGGGTGTGGGACGCGTACATTTCTCATTTGGTATTGCTTGTTTGGGTACAGCTTATAAAGGCACTTATATTTGAGCTATTATTAATCGCTGTGATTTTCATCATGATTGTGAAGATGCGTATGAAAAATCAAAGTCGATTTTGAGCAGTGCATTACAATAAAACTTTCATAAATTCATTTTGTTAAAAAAATGGTCTACGAATGCAATTTTTGTAAATATATCACTCTCTCACAACCAAGACAAAACTTATGAAAAAGGCCCCTATCCCCTCATAAGAGAAGGCTGATCGCAAAACAAACTGACCGGTCGGTTTTTATATGGGGGCCTGAACACTCAAGCCCAAATCCACGTTTAGAAACTCTAGAATAAAAAAATCGCATAAACATTACATACACGCGTACAAACGTAATTTAATTTACAATTTCAATCATTAATAAGCAATTAAAACAGAAAATGAACATCGAATTGTTTCTGTTTCAAGAGACAAAGATAAGGCGCGGAATAATAGAAATAATCAAACTGTAGCTTCAAGGGTTGAGGCAGTCGGAGTCACTCTGTATGTAAATAAGCAGCCGCGGGCGGGGTGGTCTAATTTTCAGAAAACAACACTCGCCGACATAGATTATGTTGGGTGTAGATGGTTCTCATTCAAAAGAATACTTTTTTATATTATTTATAACTCCCACACCTATTTCGGTGACGGTGGCTGGTTTCATTGAAAGGCTAGTTACGCAGGAGTTATTTTATAGTGCTGAAGTGTGTGCGCAGTATACAAGAACACTCTCTATTCCTTTTTCTCTCATAACCCAGTGGGACGGAGGACTGTCGACTGGCGAGAGATCAGGCGCAGGACCGACTTTTACATGCCCATCCGAAGCATAGATCATCTTACTTGTCAGAGAGTCAAGTGATCAGCCTATATTGTCCTAACAAATATTAGAAATAACATGTTTTCAACGCGGGAATCGAAACCACGACCTCCGAGTCAAGAGCCACGCTCTTAACCATAGGACCACGGAGGCGTTCGTTGAGAGTACTTTTGTACCTGCATTATAATTACAAGCAATTAATATCATCAGGAGAAAATTCCCTCATTGTTGGTCCTAGATCATTTTTTCAGGACTAACATATTTTTTTCTATTACCGTCTCACGTTTGGACGACTTGGCTGAATTGGCCGAAAAATGACAGCGCTGAAAGATTATTTTTTAATTGTCATGAATTTGCCCATACAAAAGTAACAAAAGTTACTCTATTAACGTTGTCACTTTTACAGAGAACTCTGAACATGAGATATAAACACACTCTAAGAATCACTTTGTTCAGTTACACCCTGTTTAACCAGTGGTAACAAGATACCAAAATGTTTGTGCAAGTGGAAGAGATTAATTTTTTATGAGTTCTTGAATTAAGCACAAAATAGGTAATAATATTATGTTAAAAGTAGTCTTTTCATTTTTTTTTTATGAAATAAGGGGGCAAACGAGCAAACGGGTCACCTGATGGAAAGCAACTTCCGTCGCCCATGGACACTCGCAGCATCAGAAGAGCTGCAAGTGCGTTGCCGGCCTTTTAAGGGGAATAGGGTAATACGGGAGGGTAGGGAAGGGAAGGGAAGGGAATAGTTGAGGGTGGGGAAGGGAATAGGGTAGGGGTTAAGGGATTGGGCCTCCGGTAAACTCACTCACTCGGCGAAACACAGCGCAAGCGCTGTTTCACGCCGGTTTTCTGTGAGAACGTGGTATTTATACGGTCGAGCCGGCCCATTCGTGCCGAAGCATGGCTCTCCCACGTCTAAATGTACTTACCTATTACCTATTACCTATACCTATTGTACTTACCTTACTTATTATATTAAACGTGCTATGAAACCAATTCTTACGTTCATTGAAAGAAAAATAGAATTATGAACACCATCAAATTAATACATTTCTATCTGCTGACATAATCTTTGCCCCGACTGTAAGTGGGTTTGCCACTAGAATAGCAACCACGAACTTCGAATTTTATGATTTCAGCAACACGACGCAAATTACATTTCTTACAAACCACACTG
Source organism: Aricia agestis (assembly GCF_905147365.1). NCBI lineage: Eukaryota > Metazoa > Arthropoda > Insecta > Lepidoptera > Lycaenidae > Aricia > Aricia agestis. The sequence goes on from NC_056417.1 coordinate 2,376,204, forward strand.
ACTTTTTACTTGGTAGTAGCAACATACCGGATTTCTGGTGGTCCAGAGCCCCTAGCCAACACATTTTATTTATCACTCTAAGGGCCTGTTTCACCACATTCTGAATAGGCTATTTACAACTTTTTTGACAGATTCTCCATACTTTATCTGTCAAGTTAAGTGGTGGATAGCCTATTAGGCACTTGCCAGGAAGTGGTGAAACAGGCCCTAAGTGCCTTATCACACTGGCGATTAGCGAGCGATTTGAAAGCGACGCGACTGCGCAGCACACACGCCGCGATTGCGCGGCGTGCACGTCGCGACAGTGCAGCGTCGTCGCGGCGTGGCGTGGACGCCATTTTGTACACTCGTCTACACAGATTATTATATAGTAGACTCGTCTAGGGAGTGAAGTCAGAATCCATTTTGCTGCTGAGTGTCCAAAACGCCGAAGGCAAGCTGCGTGCACGCCGCGGAATCGCGGCATCATCGCGGCGTGTGCGCTGCGCAGTCGCGTCGCTTTCAAATCAATCGCTAATCGCCAGTGTGATAAGGCCCTTAGAAAATTTAGAATTGAATCAAAATGTATGAAATTGACATGACATGAGTCGAATGTCGACTTCTTATTATTGAACGCTTATGTCAATTACATACATTTTTATCGGCGAGTCTTTATTATAATATGTATTTTGAATTATTTCTGTGAGAAACAAACTTTAACAAAGCACCTTACAGTACAATCAAAAATACAAATTCAATTTAGGGATATTTTATGAACTCAGCTTGATAGCGAGCAGATGGTAAAAATTATACGTGGGAGAGCCATGCTTCGGCACGAATGGGCTGGCTCGGCCGGAGTAATACCATGTTCTCACAGAAAACCGGCGTGGAACAGCGCTTGCGCTGTGTTTCGCCGAGTGAGTGAGTTTACCGGAGGCCCAATCCCCTATACCCTATTCCCTTCCCTACCCCTATTCCCTTCCCTTCCCTTCCCATCCCTACCCTCCCCTATTACCCTATCTCCTCTTAAAAGGCCGGCAACGCACCTGCAGCTCTTCTGATGCTCCGAGTGTCCATGGGCGACGGAAGTTGCTTTCCATCAGGTGACCCGTTTGCTCGTCTGCCCCCTTATTTCATTAAAAAAAAATTGCTAACATTAAAATAGCATCCAAAACCATTCAGTAGTTCTGGCTGCTATTTCCATGCTGAGATTTTGTGTACGATCGAGGAATAAAAATACATGCAAAAACATGCTTCAAAAGCAAAACGCATTCGATAATAAAATTTCAGTTTTCAATATCCAAGAAAATTTCATAAGACGTATAAGTCGGTCTAATCGGCCATCACCTACTTTGAAACTGGCACATTCAATATTGGGTTTGGGTACTAGTGGGTGTGGGTATTGGTGGGGGTACTTGGGTACTTGGGTACTTGCAGTTATTTGGATATGAGTGTAGTTTGCAAAAATGAAAGGGTCTTATGAATTTCAATAATAGACGACAAGTAAGGAATTCTAATATGGGCCATAGAGTTGGTGATATTTCGACATGGCGGAATAAAAGTGGCTTTAGGACCGCAACTCGCAAGCGACCGCGACAAACAAAAAAAAACCTTTTTACCAAGGTTATACAGGGTGTAACATAACTAAGTGATAATATTTTAGGGTGTGTATGGGTCCCCTGTATGTATAGAGTTCACTTTAAAGTAGCAGCGGTGAAAGAGTAATTTTTTTTTAGGTTTTGTGTGGGAAAATTCATGATCCTCGGGCGCTTGCCCATACAAATCACAAAAAATTGTTCTTTCAGCGCTGCTACTACTTTCACAGTGAAATCTATATAAGGGACACATACAAACCTTGTAGGTGTACATAACAAAACTAAGGTTAGGTTTCACTTAATTTTCAATGTAATAACATAATTACAGATACACAGACGGACTGACGGACAGTAAAGTCTCGAATAAGAGTGGCGGCCACAAAGGAAGATCTTCCGTCCGAGCGAGGTGTTAAATATGCTCGGTCAGTCCGAAGCCCATAATTGATACATTTCAGCTGTCGCGGTCGTATATATATACCGACGCACTTAGAAAACTTCGATAGCGCGATGCAGGAATGTTAGGCGAATTGTGGGTACCGCCACAAGTCCTAAGACTGAATTTATATGCAACGTGCTACGGGCTACGGTGCGGTCACGTAGTTTTGGCCGCTAAGCCGCGAGATCAAAACTCAAAAGCAAACATATACAACGATTTATTATAGGTGACGCCGCGTTAAACTAAAAAACCGTGTTGAACTCATAGAAAACAAGCAATGGAACTGCAAAAAATGGAAAAAGCGACAAAATGGTTTTTGTCGCGTAATTTAAAAACCATAAATAAATTTCATATAAGCAATGGGCAAATTAAAGTGTATGCTTGAACCAATTTGTGTACAAATTTTGGAAGCTTAAATCACTCTCCTCCGTTGGCAAAATAGGAATCCCTTTTTTACAGAGGTCTCTTTGATTCTGTGTTATAAAAGTTGACCAATCGTGTAATGCTATGGGTAATTCAAAGACAAAGACATGATGAACTGACAATGAACTTTAATTTCTTAGCTTTACTCATTGCTGAGAAAAATCGATATCGCCACAGCCAAATTATCAAGGCGTCGCCTTTACGCGGTCGCGCTGTCATTTACTTATGATTGCTTGAGATGAACCATATAATATAGATCAAGCATTAGCTATAGCTTTTGGTATATTTCTGTCTGTCCGCGCTACTATCTACAAATCCCCTTTATGTGTTATCTTACTATGTCATAAAAACTTCATACTAGCATAAAATGGAAAAGGATATAAACACATAACAAAAGAATACAACGAGTGTTAACTTTATAGAAGCGCCACTTTTTATTTTCTTGAAAATAAAGCAAAAGAAATAAGCTTTGCTTCTGTGTGCAAGAATATTAATAATAATAGCAAGATATCTATATATTAATACGTGAGAGAAAAACTTTGTAACCCTTTTTACGAAAAATGGGGAAACGTAGGTGCATGAAATTTTGCACAGTTATATTTTATATGGTGAAGGAGTGCATCGAGCTAATATTATTTTAAAATTATGCTTTTATCATATATATTTTTAACAAATAAAACGTTACACTCAATACGACACTACTACTAGGAAAAATGACAGATTTTTGAGTGACAAGCCTATACATACGAATTATACTCTTTTATTTATGGTTGAAGTCTTTTGACAACAAGTAGACAAATTGAAAATGGATTACTGTTTTTTTTATTTAATTTTAGATACTAATTAGACAATGCTTAAACGGTCAATCTGAAATCAGCTGAGTCCCAGATACAAGAATTGAAAAAAACTATGAAGAAGTCAATATTTTTTACAAAATATAGGTAGTAGTCCTAATGTCGTTGCAAGTAAGGTCGAATTTCGACCATTGGGCGATCTCTAGTAATTATTATTATTCGCAGCACATCTAGTCTGTAGAGTATCTTTGTTATCCTGCAATATATTCAAAGACAGTGGCCTCACGGTCCCTTTTCTCATTTACAAGGGCAGCATTACAGGAGTGCCGGGAAATTTGCTCGCTGACAAAAAACTCTTTTGAGCCATATTTTTATGACTGGCAGTGAGGCGCTTTATTCGTATTTTTATGTAAAGTCCTTTTCGTATTGGGCTATGATGAAATGCCATGATTGCGAATATTGTCTGTCGCGTGAACAATGGATCATGAGAAATTAAATACGAATACGCTACACGCTCGTGACCGATTATGTTCGTCATGGATCAAAAGAGGTCGAAATAGTTTCAGAATAGGGTTTAAGCTTTCTTCAGCCAGATTAATCAAAGACGTGAGTAGAAGAACAACTATTAAGTACTATTTATTTTGTTATTAATAGAATAAACCTTACAATTATTATTTATCTACTTCATCATCCCGCTAATATATTTGGCTACACATAAAATCCCAATTTTTTTATTTCAAACAATTTTCCGGGTCAAAAACACCTAAGTATTTTTTTTATTTAGCTCTTTATTGCTCACAAGAAAAAGCATAAAGATACAAATAACATGGGAAGATGACACAAAGTCTGTTTATGCAAAGAAACGGTACTTTTTTAACTGTTACTCACATGATTCTTCCACTCACGTCAGCTCACGTCTTCTATCATGTTCGGTCAACCTCAATTTCAAAGATCTTAAACATTTTAATAGAAAAGATTCAGAACTGTGATCGGTTTAATACACTACATCAGGGGTCACCAAATGGCGGACCGCGGTCCGCATCCGGACCGCCGACCCATTGTGTGCGGACCAGACATTTTCAAAGATTATAACTTCGTTTAAAATAAATTTCGGTCTCGATGGACACCTCCAGAATTAAATTCCAATAGCTCACACCAATTTCACTCCTAACATCAGAGAGATAATTAGGTACAAAAATTGTCACTTTTTTCATTGATTTGTAAACTTTGAATAATATTTTTTTATGTGTGGACCGCGAAGGTCATTTTATTTCTTAAAATGGAGACCCCGAGCGAAAATAATTGGTGACCCCTGCACTACACCGTTATTTCGAGGATGAAAAATAGAAGTTGGAATTATTTTCAGATCCACTAGCTCACAAAATTTCAACAGGTCCAGCAGTTTCAGAGGAATTTAGCAACAAACACCGCGACACGTGAATTTATTATTATGGTTTTATTTCTTGCTCATCACTGCGGTTGCTCACAAAGTACTCAGGGGATAATACGTAGACAATAATGAATGATACCATGGACAATTAATGATACTTGTTGAGGGAACGACTAAAAGCCTCTCTAATTCCGAACAATGACGTTTTAAACGCGACGTCGTGATCCGCCTCATACATATTTTGTACTTTGGGACTATTACGTAGGTGCCGATTAGTCTTATAAACATAGGCACCGATCCGACTTACAGTTTTGGCAATAAGTCAGGTTTTATCAGAGAAATTAATTGAGGCAGGCTTACGTACTTTAATAAAGCTGTATCAAACCGGTTCTGGTCATCATAAATCCGATCAATATGATTTAGAGGGGTTTTATATATAAAAAAATAACTACTAGCCTATACTTACTTCTTTGCGCAGAAATTTCTTTTACCGCGCAAGGATCGTACATTTTTCCGCAACAAAAAGTGTTATATTATGTCCTTTCCCGTGTCTCAAAGTATATCCCTACCAAATTTCATCTAAATTGGTTCCACCATTTAAGGGTGAAAAATTAACAAACAGACACACTTTCGCATTTATAATATTACTAAGGATTTGCAAATAGCCGCTGACCAAGCAAGCAGCCTAATTTAAAACTGGCGTCAAACAGCGAGCAGGATATTTGCCGCGGTACGCATGCCGCGCGAGGCGGCCTCCGAGGCCGCCTCGCGCGGCATACAGACAAAAATATAGACCGAGGCCCAGCCTCGGTCTGTATTTTTCTAACCCGAGGCTGCCTCGCGCGGCACGGCCGAGCCAGCATCCACGCTCAGTTTAATTTGAAGTTATTTGAGTATAGTTTGCCCGAGACTACCATGAGGCTGCACATTCGGAAAGCGGTCGCCACCACTGCCTTTTTAATAATTCAGCTATTGGAAGGTACATTTCCTGGCTTATTTTTCTCCATGCAACTTCCCTTAGTCCCCTATTTGTGTAATCAGAATATTGTGCATCCCAAAGTCATCTATATTCACCATATAATTGTGTTAGTTTAAGACACTGTTCTTTATCCATGACGCATAAGTCCTAATACGCAACGATTAAGCGAGGCAAAACACTCCCGTCTTGAGTGAGCGCGGCAAAAGTACCGAGGCGCCTTTGACCATCGACAAAAACTAACAACGCTCGGCTCGGGCCGCAGCACGCTCGGGCGAGGCAACGCATGCGTTTGCCTCGGGCGAGGCACGGCCTGACCGACCGACGAATTGTCTCGCGTGGCAGCCTTGCGAGGCTGCTTGCTCAGTCAGTACGCGGCTACTTAGAAATCGTTTTAAAATCATTACTAGTGCATACCTACTGTAGTAGGATATTCTATAGAATATAATATTTGTAAAGCAACCAATGTCTATCGCCACGTAATAACCCCATGGTATTATAATGAACTGGGACCGTGAAGTATACTTACAAAAGTCGAGGATTCTCTGAATGTACGAAATGAGGGTAAAATCACAATGTTACGTTTTTTCATAAGATATTCATGTATTTGAATTTAAAAGTGGCTGGTTTGAGCTGTGATGAAAAAGGAGAGGTTGAAAAAGTTAAATTCAGAATGAGCGAAATGTTTTAGCTTAGCTTTTGAGTGCGGTTTTGCGCGGAAAAGTACTTAGTTCATTAATATTACAATTGGGGTTACCCGTTGTAAATAACTTTAATGAATCCATACTAGTCTGTCTGTTACCTCTTTGCACAAACCGCTAGACCGATTTTACTGGAAATTGGTATAGATTTTTCATACCGGAAAAATGTACGAATCCTGCCCAAAAATGAATTTTACGTGGGAGAGCCATGTTTTGGCACAAATGGGCCGGCTCGACCGAAGAAATACCACGTGCTCACAGAAAACTGGCGTCAAACAGCGCTAGCGCTGTGTTTCGCCGAGTGAGTCCGGTAAACTTACCGGAGGCCTAATCCCCTACCCTTTTCCCTTCCCTACCCTCTCCTATTTCCTTCCCTACCTTCCCCTATTCCCTTCCCTACCCTCCCCTATTCCCTTCCTTCCCCTCCCCTATTAAGCTATTCCCTCTTAAAAGGCCGGCAACGCACCTGCAGCTCTTCTGATATTGCGAGTGTCGATGGGCGACGGAAGTTGCTTTCCATTAGGTGACCCGTTTGCTCGTTTGCCCCTTTATTTCATTAAAAAAACTAGAGTTGCGAACACTAACTAGTTTTTTATATAAGTAGAAAGAAAGTAATCAAACCTTTATTGGCGGAAAAGGGTAAATGCATTTTTATCGATGCAATAAACTAAGCGGTAAACATTTTCCGAACAAAATGAACAGAACAGCAATAGTTTGAAATGCCTACCTTTGTAGTTTGGTTTGACCGCACAGTGTTTCCAGTTTGTGAATTTTCCCTAGAACGGGTAATAATATTTTCTATTCTGCAGACTTATACTTCTTGTCTTTATAATAAGGCTGTACGTTGAAAGTTGTATGATAATAATATTATGTAAGATCATGGGAGTGTAGAATCATATTCGTGTCTGATTGCCCATCGATGTCGACTGTGCACGCTATTTTAAACTACACAATCTTGGATACCCATCATAATTGCCAACGTGAAAGGGCCCTCTTAATTTTTTTTTAATGAAATAAGGGGACAAGCGAACAAACGAGTCACTCGATGGAAAGCGACTTCCGTCGCCCATGGACAAACGCAGCATCAGAAGAGCTGCAGGTGCGTTGCCGGCCTTTTAAGAGGGAATAGGGTAACAGGGTAGGATAGGAAAGGGAATAGGGGAAGGTAGGAAAGGAAATATGGGAGGGTAAGGAAGGGAAAAGGGTAGGGGATTGGGCCTCCGGTAAACTCACTCACTCGGCGAAACACAGCGCAAGCGCAGTTTCACGCCGGTTTTCTTTGAACCCGTGGTATTTCTCCGATCGAGCCGGCCCATTCGTGCCGAAGCATGGCTCTCCCACGTCGACACAAACGCTTTCCTTATATTTAAACAAAAACCCAAAAATGTTTGCTTTACTATTAAGATAAACTTACAGTAAATTTTTAACTCCTTGGGTCATGGGTCACTGTATACCAGCAGTAGGTAGTTGTTTTCTAACTCCTTGTTAGAAAACAACTACTGCTGATTTGAAAATACCTTTTATTAGTATTTACCAAATTACTGAGTTTATTGTAGCACCTCCATCGTGGGTATCGCAGACATTATAGATTTTCAATTGTTATGCGGCAGCCGGCTGCCGCTTGGGGATAAACATTTTAAGGGTTTTGTTGCTAGTAATATTATTAGTTTAGGGGTAATATTATATTTCAGCGTCTGGTAACATTCGTTCAGTAGGAGCAATATTTCTAGTTAAGCCGTGCGTTTGTATGTATGGTATGCACCGCAGAGCTTTGTACTAACTTTACGATTTTCGCGTATTGAGAGTGAGTTTAGTTTTAACTATTATATATTTGGGAACTAAGACTGAAACATGACTGATTGAAAGATATTATAATGTCGTTTTAGTAGAAGCAGATAAATAAATATTTGTAACTCTATTTTCAAGTTAAACGACTGATGTATCATATTGGCCTTGTTTTGAGCTGTGTTCCTTGCAAAGCCATTTGGAAGAGCTGAACAAAACTTAAGTTTATAAAATGGCTATTGAAGCTAGGTTAAAAAGAGATTTATAATATGACGAGCTTTTGCCCGCGGCTTCGCTCGCGTTAAGAAGTATTAATATATACAAACTTTCATCCCCTATTTTAACCCCTTGGTGTTGGAATTTATCAAATTATTTCTACATTAACTAAATTTAATCAAAATCGGTTCAGCAGCTTAAACGCAAATTAATAAATACGTGGGAGAGCCATGCTTCGGCACGAATGGGCCGGCTCGACCGGAGAAATACCACGTTCTCACAGAAAACCGGCGTGAAACAGCGCTTGCGCTGTGTTTCGCTGAGTGAGTGAGTTTACCGGAGGCCCAATTCCCTTTCCTTTCCTCCCCTATTCCTTTCCCTACCCATACCTACCCTCCCCTATTACCCTATTCCCTCTAAAAAGGCCGGCAACGCACCTGCAGCTCTTCTGATGCTGCGAGTGTTCATGGGCGACGGAAGTTGCTTTCTATCAGGTGACCCGTTTGCTCGTTTGCCCCCTTCTTTCATAAAAAAAAAAAAGTTTATTGCGTGAAAACGGAACATTTTCCAAGATAAAAATATTATCCTATGTCCTTCTCCAAAACCTTACGTAATATCTACATGTACTCAATGTCGATATCTTATGCCAAATTCATTGTTGTTGACTGCGCGGGAGCCGTACATTTTTCGGGACAAAAAGTATCTAATGTCATTTTAATTGATTCGAAGTATCCGCATACAAAATTTCATCTAAATCGGTTTAGCCTCATAGTATTTTCGGTGTGCGAGAACATTTCTTCAGTCTCGTAGTACGCCGCCCTGTAGCCGAGCCACCCCGTCGAATGTCCGGCGAACGGGGGAAGCTCTTGGAGAAACCTGGGGGCGTCTCTTGACATGCGGACGGCCTGTGTGAGCGCCGCCGCCAGCGAAGTGATGTCGCTGCTCTTCTGTTTTTCTTCAGCTTTTCTGTGCTCCGGTTCATTTTCCGAATTTTCATTTTTCTTTTCTTCATTTTCATTCTGCTTTTCTTTTTTCCTCGGCCGCCGGGTTAATGGTTTGCCCTTGCAGCCACTCTTCCACCTTGTCAGTTTCCTTTTCTGCTACCTCGTTTCCCTTCTCGTCTCCGCAGGCCAGCATGGCCTTTTCCCTGGCCAGCTTGGCTTCTGCGAGGGCGAGCGATGCACGTGCCTCTGCCAGTTTCAGTTCCGCCAGCTTTTCCTCAGCTTCCAAAATTTTCCTCCTGCTTTCCTTTCACTGAGGCGCACGCTTCTTCCGTCGTGAGTCCTCTTCTACTGATGTTTTCTCACTGGCGGTGGTAGAGGTTCGTTCCGTCGAGGTTTGATCTGTTTCGGACGTTTCGGCGGTTTCTCTGAAGTTTTCCTCCTGTTCTTCGACCGGTGGAGCCGCGGGGCGCGTCGATGCTCCGCTTCTCGTCTGGACTCCGGTTTGACTCGCTCGTTCGGCCCCATCGGCGATGCTTGAAGCCTTCGATTTGGACATCTTTTTTCACTGACCGCACTGGCTTCTTGATTTTCTTTCTTCCTCGGAGAGAATCCGGCTTCTTGAAGGACCATACAATGTGGGGGACAGCTTGCGCTAATTCCCCGTAGATCGCCTAGGTCAGCGTTTCTTGAAGAGATGAGGGTGATGATGATGATGATGATTATTCGATGAGGAGATGAATTTAAACACTTTTTCAGTCTTGTTCCAGGTAGCAAGCACACAGTAGTTCCGAAGCTGGGCAACGTTGGAGAGCGAGTGTCGTACTATGGCGGCCGACCCATATTTATATCGGCCCCGGTACCCAGCTTCTAGAACATTCCATGCCTCACCCCCTTGGAAGGAAAATTTATTGAATTTCCATGAAAATTACATTATTTTACAAAATATAGATTGGTTTCATTTGTACAATTCTCTTAGCTATAATTTTACATAATAAACATGTTCGTGCCGACCTCCGTAACCGAAATAATTGCAAAAATCTGTTTTTCCTATATTTATACTACCTCGCCGCCCCACGACATAACGGTCGCCTCTGGCTGTTCCTCTCGCACGGGACTTCCTTGTCTGGGACAAGGATAGCCCGCTCGAGATGTATACTATCTCCCTCACTTTTTGGTTACAGAAATCGGCACTACCACACTGGCTCTAAACCCAACCCATTGAATGGCACTATTTTTCACTGTGCACTGATTTCTTACTAAAATGTCCATAGTCCATACACTATTTACTGTCTGTCGTGAACACCTACGTTTCCCCATTTTTCGTCAAAAGGGATACAAAGTTTTTGGCTCACGTATATGGATATGTATTATATAGATATGTATAAAATGTATTCTAATTATTTAATTTGCAATTACATTAATAATTTAATTAGACTAACGAGTATTTCAATAATTATGCCCAATGTCCAATGCTGGTAATTATAATAAATAAAAAAAACTCCCACACCGATTTTAGGGCGGTGGCCGGTTTCAACAAAACCAGGCCAGTTACGCAGGGGTAATATCATAGTGCCCAAGGGTGTGCGCAATACACAAGAGCACTCTGGGTTCAATGAAACCAGGCCAGTTACGCAGGAGTAATTTTATAGTGCCCAAGTGTGTGCGCAATCACAAGAGCACTCTGGTTTCAATGAAACCAGGCCAGCTACGCAGGAGTAATTTTTTATAGTGCCCAAGTGTATGCGCAATACACAAGAGCACTCTGGTTTGACAATGAAACCAGACCAGTTACGCAGGAGTAATTTTATAGTGCCCAAGTGTGTGTGAAATACACAAGAGCACTCTGGTTTCAATAAAACTAGGCCAGTTACGCAGGAGTAATTTTTATAGTGCCCAAGTGTATGCGCAATACACAAGAGCACTCTGATTTCAATGAAACCAGACCAGTTACGCAGGAGTAATTTTATAGTGCCCAAGTGTGTGTGAAATACACAAGAGCACTCTGGTTTCAATAAAACCAGGCCAGTTACGCAGGAGTAATTTTATAGTGCCAAATGTGTGCGCGATACATAAGAGCACTCTGCGGGAAGCGCGGGAAGGGCAGAAGAAGCGGGAACTCTCTGTCCTTTTCCGATACATAACGTATCTGCATACCAAATATCATCAAAATTTTATTTAACGCCTGAGAACCGTACATTTTTCCGAGACAAAAAGGATCCTATGGCTTTTTCTGGGACTCAAAGTATCTCCATACCAAGTTTCATCAAAATCTGTTCAGCGAATTAGGCGCAAAATAGGAAATTTTATAACGCGGTAACCGTACATTTTTCAAGACACTAATTATCTTATGTCCTTTCACGAGAGTCAAAGTATGTGCACACCAATTTTCATCAAAATCGGTTCAGTGGTTTAGGCGCAAATAATATTTGTTTATCATACGGGTTTTATTTATATCATTATCAAACAAGTACTGAACTCCAAAATATGATACGAGCTCTCCACAAAGCCAGCAGACAAGTAGGTCTTGAAATGAACGCCATAAAAACAAAAACTATGACCAACCACACGAAAAGAGACATAATAATAGATTGCCAAACTTTAGAATACGTAGAACACTATACTTACCTAGGAAAACAAATAGGTTTCAGTAGAGATAGTAGCGATCTGGAAATAGAAAGAAGAGTAAAAAATACATGGGCAAAATATTGGAGCTGCAAAGAAGTATTCAAAAATGACAATATGCCTTTACATTTAAAAAGAAAAGTCATGGATTCTTGCCTTATCCCATGTCTCATATACGCGTGCCAAACCTGGAAATTTACGGAAAAAACAAAAAATAAAATAATCACTTGCCAAAGAGGAATGGAACGCAGCATGATGAACATTAAAAAAGTACAAAAAATAAAGCACACATATATAAGAGCTCAAACAAAAACAATTGATGCTTTAAACCAAGCACAAAAATTAAAATTGAGATGGGCCGGTCATGTAGTACGACTTAAAGACAATAGGTGGACAAAAACGGTGACATCTTGGCAGGGACCACCAGGTAAACGCTGCAGAGGAAGACCCTACGCGAGATGGGAAGACGATATCCGAAAAATAGCCGGACCACAATGGAGATATATAGCACAGGAAAGAGAGAAATGGCAATCCTTGGAAGAGGCCTTCACCTGAGAGGGGTTCCTAAGAAAAAATATAATTTAGATTAGAAAAATAGAAAATATAATATCTTTTAAAATATAGTAGTTAGGTAAAAATTAATGTAACTGTAACTGTTTAGGAAATAAAAGGCTTTTTTATTTTTTATTATTTTATTATCATACGGGTACCGTACCTTTTTCCCGGATGTAAAGTATCCTATGTCCTTTCCCGAGACATAACGTATCTGTATACCAAATGTCATCGAAATCCACGTAGCCGGTAGCGGTATAAGCTGAAATAATTTTTATTTAAGTAATGCCTGGGAACCGTACATTTTTTTTAATAAAAAGATCCCTATGTCCTTTCCCGGGACTCAAAGTATCTCCATACCAAATTTCAGAAGAACCGGTTCAGCGGTTTGGGCGTGACAAGGTAATTTTATAACATTTTGTTAAAATTAAAGCACTTAAATTTGTATTGAAAGAACAAATCAGAATTTTGCATTTATGTAAAATAGCACAAAGGACATTAATGCCATGTAATAAGCCATATAGCAATATTGCATTAACCATTTTTATACGTTTTCTCTTAAAACTGAATGTAAAATTAAAATGTTTTTTCATAATCATAATCTACGCATTTCAACAAAAAAAAAAGATACCGCACAATAACATTTTTTTGGTTAAAATAAGCAGAAAATAAAGATTATTCCAAAAAAACTTAAAACACCGATTACTTAAAACTAGTCCGATGTGGGATGACACACCAATGCTTAACAGCATCCAATTATATAGATACCTTAAAAACAGAATATTACTTGATAATTTGTTTCCTTAATTTATTTAGTTGATAAACGAATGAAAAGCATTTTCCCGTTAGAGTGTTCAGGGTCCTTACAAAGTGGTTAGTCGTGACACTGTCTATGAAGAGACTTTTCGAACATGACTTATTGCAATAGCCAAAACATTGTATAATTTTATATCTGTTTACACACACACACACACACACACACACACACACACACACACACACACACACACACACACACACACACACACACACACACACACACACACGCACGCACGCACACGCGCACGCACGCACACGCGCACGCACACACACACACACACACACACACACACACACACACACACACACACACACACACACACACACACACACACACACACACACACACACACACACACACACACACACAATCCATCAAATTTGCGAAAGTGTGTGTGTCTCCTGCCTCATCGTGGGAGAGCCATGCTTCGGCACGAATGGGCCGGCTCGACCGGATAAATACCACGTTCTCACAGAAAACCGGCGTGAAACAGCGCTTGCGCTGTGTTTCGCCGAGTGAGTGAGTTTACCGGAGGCCCAATCCCCTAACCCCTAACCTATTCCCTTCCCTACCCACAACTATTCCCTTCCCTTCCCTTCCCTAGGGGAATAGGGTAATAGGGGAGGGCCCTATTACCCTATTCCCTCTTAAAAGGCCGGCAACGCACTTGCAGCTCTTCTGATGCTGCGAGTGTCCATGGGCGACGGAAGTTGCTTTCCATCAGGTGATCCGTTTGCTCGTTTGCCCCCTTATTTCATTAAAAAAAAAAATCATCACGCTGAAACCACTGAACCGATTTTGCTGACATTCGGTATAGTGATTTGAGTCCCGGCCAAAAACATAGAATACGAGTACATTTTATTCCCGAATTCCCACGCGATAAACAATATTTAAAAAAAAAGTATTAGATTAGGACATAACATTGTTTAACCTAAATAGCTTTGTCTACACTGTCACAGAATATATATTAGTAGTACCAAACACTGTGCCTTTTTTGTTCATCAAGGGCATGCGTTATAGCGCAGTCAACATCGCACGTGAGACATGCCCGCGACGCTATGACACTTTTCTTTCCATTTTCCAACGCGGGTGGATTTTGACGCATTCAATTATTGAATATGCCAAACGAAAGTTGAATAAAAAGATGATGACGAAAATTGAAGATGAAATCGCATAGTGTGAACAAAGCTAATGCCTGTGTAGTGTGTAATGTGTATCACTCGCCCACCCATATCGTTTTTTTTTTAATTAAGTATAAAATATTCCAATATTTTTAAATAATATCATAGTTTATTACTAGTACCAATATATTTCCCCGCTTTAGGTCCAAAGAATACTATCGTTACCTTGAACATTATACGAGATAAATCACGTGTGTTACAACAATATTTTCCTCTGGTGTGAATACACTTTCCCCGTACGCTTATAAACCTATTTTTCCTTATTTTTGGGGGAAAATAAACGGAATATTATGTAAAGTATACGGGGACTACGAAGCGAGACCGACAAAATTCCTACTCTACTTTTACGTATGCTACGTACTTACTACAAAAAATGTATCTAAAAAATCGGTCGAGTCGGACTCGCGCGCGAAGGGTTCCGTACCATTATAGAGCAAAATTAGGCCAAAAATTGTGTTTTTTGTATGGGAGCCCCCTTAAATATAAATTTTATTTTGTTTTTAGTATCTGTTGTAATAGCGGCAACAGATATACATATAATCTGTAAAAATTTCAACTCTCTAGCTATAACCGTTCTTGAGTTACAGCCTGGAGACAGACAGACAGACAGACAGACAGACAGACAGACGAACAGACAGACAGACAACGAAGTCTTAGTAATAGGGTCCTGTTTTTACCCTGTAGGTACGGAACCCTGAAAAACATCATATTTTAAATAATTAAATTGAATGAATGAATGAATGAAAAATGAAATAAATAAATTATATTTTACCATAATAATTTCTGTACTTTATACGCCACAATCTTGTTTTTATAAGAATCTTACGACAGTGATATCTGGGGGCACGGGAGTGCCCCCGCCAAGATGAGTCAAGCGAAGCGCGCAACCTACCTTTTCTCAAAACGTTTCGTCGTATTTTTGAACCCTCGTAACTTTGGGTTGAATAATGCCAGATACATTAATAATCTTGTAATTAAAAATGTTACAAAAAAAAATGGGTACGAAGTTGTAGCAAACAACATCTTTTCGCGCAGATAACGAGGCACGAGACTCAGCGGAGCGGGCCGCATTACCACACATTATTTTACAAATCAATGATCTATAAATCTCGACAACGGCTGAACCGATTTGGCTCAGTTCAGTCTTGAAATACGTGGAAGTCCAGAAAAGGTTTATATTAGGACGGAAGGGATACAAAGTTCACCGAGTCACGGGCCCTGCCGTGCCTTGTAATGTGCGCGCCTTTAGAGTTTAGGGCACGATCAGACGTGCGAGTTTTCTGTGAGGATTCAGCGCGCGTCGCGTTTTTTCCCCAACGCTATAGCAATTTTAAGTTAGGCTAAATTAGAAAAAGCTTATTTTCATTTACCACAAATATCGCATACCGAAAACGCACATGTCAGAACGCTTCTCCTGAAACACGTCTTTATCTTGAAACACGGTACTAGGTACTATCGCGCTGCAAACCGCATTGCACTCCAAACAAAATTGAATACACGAGTCCTCATATTCTCGCTCAGCCGTCATTCAATACTTCACTGCGTTCGGTACAATATTTGGTTACGAGATACGAAAAATAATATTATGGAAGAGTAACTCAGTCCAAAAATGGTTCCACAATATGCACACCTTTTCCGCGAACGGGACTCATGCCGCAGATAATATGTAAGTAGGATGCGCTGCGCAAAAAATTAAGTGGACGCAGCCAATGCCGGATTCACATCAATTATGAGTGTAGGCCATTTTATTTCCACCTGACTCTTGTAGGAAATCTGCGCACCCCCTAGGACGCTGCCGCCTCTCTAGGACGCTGCTGCCCCTAGGCCGTGGCCTTAAATGGCTTATTTATAAAGGTAGGGCTGAACGCAGCCCTACCCACCAAAACCTGGTACTCCAACATCCAGACCTTGCCGAAGCCACGCGAACATCAAGACCTCAATGGCACCGAAGGCGATGCATATTGCATACCTAGGTATCCATTTCGTAGACCTTTGATCTTTCAGTTGGTCAGACTCGGTCGGTCACACGATATTCGGTGTCCAGGTAATTGGAGCCATATTTGAGCGGTTGTATATGAGTTACCGTTCTATTCTGTATTATATTTCGATGGTTACAAGCGTTCGTTCCTGTTAGACAGCGGTTCTCAAACTTTTCTCTCGCCACTTTAAAAATGTTGGTCTGGGCACTTTTGGTGTTGTGAACCGCTTTTTTCGACTGTAAAAGCGTAGATTTTTTTTTTAGCTTGAGTGGTTCTCCTTGACTATTTTGAGAATAGAAGCTTTTCAGAATATCGGGGTGTAATAAAATTGAATGTGGATATTTTGGGAATACTATAATATTAGGTTGATTATAACGTGTAGTCGCTTAGGCAAAACAATGTTTTCTTTTTTTAAATGAAATAAGGGGGCAAACGAGCAAACGGTTCACCTGATGGAAAGCAACTTCCGTCGCCCATGGACACTCGCAGCATCAGAAGAGCTGTAGGTGCATTGCCGGCCTTTTAAGAGGGAATAGTGTAATACCGGGGGGATCGAAGTAAGTATGGGAAAACTCGTGACGCTCGGGCCCTTGTCCATACAAAAGTGAAAAAAATCTTGTTATTTCAGCGCTGCTACTTTTACATATAGTTACCGTACAGTTCCAACTCGAGTTTCGATGAGCTCGCCTCAGTTCCTGAGTTACGAGTAACTACGTTTTCTCGGAAAACTATATATTATACCGAATAAGGTAAATGAAGGGTGAGGGTCTGTTTCACCACTTCTTGAATAAGTGCTTACTTGACAGATAGACTATTCACCACATAGCTTGACAGATAGAGTATGGAGCATCTGTCAAATATGTTGTGGATAGCCTATCCGGTTCTTAATATCATGACGTGATGAAACAGGCCCTTATTAATTCATATCTTAATGGGCGCGTATTATATCAAATTGCTTTACATGATCGTCTGTAATATCAAAATAAAATAAAATAAATAAATAAAATAAAAGATCTTTTTATTCAAAATGGGTATCATGATACACTTTTTGAAAGTCGAACGAAGAAACTACGCTGCCTACCACCAGTTCGGGAACTACCCCGCCGATCAAAATTTCAACAAATATTCGAGGAGAAATTACGGGATTATGAAATGGATGGACGCAGCTCCCCGGAAATGGGGGTTCAGGGGGCACAGCCCCCTGTCATAACAAAAACAAACACAATCCAGAAAGTCCAAAAGTTGGTTAGGTCAGGTTAGAACTTAGACCACAACACAGAGGGAGCTGAGCGAGCGCAGCGAGCGTGCTGCGGCAGCAGCCGGCGACCGTCGTAAAATAAAAGGGGGCTCGGGAAAAAATAAACACAGTCCAGAAAGTCCAAAAGTAGGTTAGGTTAGAACTCTGACTGTGCTGCGGCGACCGTCACAAAACACGCCTCAGAATTTTTTATTTTTACTTATTGGGTCGATCAACTTTTATTGGTCCGACGGTACACGCATCATGTCCCTGAACGATAATTAATAAATATTAAATCATAAAGAGTTAAATTGGTTTTAATTATATTCCTTTTAATATTTTCTAGCATTATTGTGAACAATATTTTACTTGTTTTATTAATTTGTGCGTAGTTTAATGGTTGTCCGACAGACTATATGCAATTTTCCAGTACTATCATATTTGTCCCCAAGCCACAATGCATTAACAAACTTCGCTTCACGAAAAACATACTATCACGACCATAAATACCAAATACATTTCTTGTTTCAGTTCATAATTGTTGACATCAAAACATACAAACAATTTTTTTTTATTGGATATAATAAAATTTTCAGGCATTTTACTTTTGTCCCCATAAATCACCTACATGGCACAGGTCTCACGGACAACCGTAATTTAGTTATGGAACCAAAACACAGGTGGCGTGGTAGACTCCTAAACAACAAGCCAAACCCAATAGTTAACTGTCGGGCTCAAACGCCATTTTGATTTGTATAAAATCACGGCGACAGTCGTCCGAGCGACGTTGGTGAGTGTGGGTGGCTTTTTTGTCAGTCCGTCGGACAACTGTGATTAAAACGTAAGTACTTGATGCATTGTTATCAATTATACTACACGAGATGCGTTTTCGTCTATATTTTAGTATGAGCTGAGATTAATATATAAAATAACAATAGTATTTGCTTGGCGGCTCATAATTTTAAAAATGTCCCGCGGACAACCAGTCACTTGGACAACTAAAGTGGTTGTCCCATGGACAATTTGGTTGTACCTAGGACAATAATTATTTAAAACTTACTTTAACAGTTAAATAGTTCATGTTTTGTTTATTACTCAGCTGTTTCGGGAATATATTTTTATTACGCGATTTTATGTCTAGTTTAATTGTAATTTTTAATTTTTTTAGATAAGACAATGGGATTGTCGGAGAAAGAAAAGTCATGACGCTACAGAGAAAGGCCTAAAGCAGACCCAGATAAATTGGCTGAACGGAAAAGAAAAAAAGGGAAAGTTATCACAAAAATAAAAAGTTAGTTGCGAATATGGAGCCGGAGGAAAAAAATAACTGCAGAATAATTTGGAAATCGTTTGGACAAACAAATAATGTCCCATGGACAACCAAATATGTCTTCTGGACAACTAAGATGTCCCCATATGAAAATCACATTATACTTCATTCATTCAGTTTTATCGAGAATCAGTTCATTTCAATTTAGTAAAATTTATAATACAATACGTAACAACCTCGCCTTAATAGTTTTTTGTAAAAAAATATCACTATTTCCGCTTTACTTATTTTTTTATATTAGAAACATAATTTGGTTGTCCAAAAGACATCATTCGTTTCAATTTTAATAAAAATATTTCGTATTTTGGGTGTACATAGAACAAATATCAAAATATTATTTATTATTTAATATAAGAAGAATTTGTTTTAATTCTTAAGGGCATTTAACATTTAAAAAAGTACTACTGTGTAAGTTGTCCAAAGGACATTGTTTCCCGTGAAAAGATCGGTTAGTGAAGTTAAATCCACAAATGTGTTTAATCAACATCACTGCTGCTTATATAATCTTAATCTACGAAGAATCCTCTTCTAAATGAAATAGTAAAATCCTGAAAAAGAAGCAAAAAAAAAATTGCAGAAAATTATGATCGGGACCTTTAAAAATTGATTGACCCTATTGCATTAAACTTAATCCGTGAATAATCTTTCAATAAAATACAAAAAGATTTCCTATTATCCCAAATTACTTACATATTAAGCTAATGGTCGCCCTAGTTAATTTGCCATTATAATGAAATTAACTAGGGCGTAAAAAACAATAAAATAATGACGTATAGCCGCGTGATTGAATGGCGTTGTTCAGTCAAAGGGCTAGCTGTTTGATTGAACGGCTATTTAAACCAGTCGGCTGCGACATATACAATGCGGTCAGGCTTATACGGGGCGGTCACGTGTATTGTGGGTCACCTGCATGTTCGGAGTTACCTCCAGCAGTGCTCGGTGAAGCTGAAATATTTGCTCCACCTGTCAGAATTAACTGAACTTAATTTGATTCGGGTAATCATAGTATATAATCGAAGTCAAAGGTTATGTGGGAATATGAAGTTATATATTCCCCGATAGTTTTACGTGGTAGAGCCATGCTTTAGCATAAATGGGCCGGCTCGACCGGAGAAATACCACGGGCTCACAGAAAACCGGCGTGAAAGCTTGCGCTGTGTTTCGCCGAGTGAGTGAGTTTAGCGGAGGCTCGATTCCCTACCCTTCCCTTCTCTTCCCATCCATACCCTCCCCTATTACCCTATTCCCTCTTAAAAGGCCAGCAAAGCACCTGCAGCTCTTCTGATGCTGCGAGTGTTCATGGGCGACGGAAGTTGCTTTCCATCACGTGACCTGTTTGCTCGTTTGCCCCTTATTTCATTAAAAAAATCGGATATGATGAGTACAAAATGTCGGATTTTAGTCGGATTAATGTGTGCTAGTAAACCCCCTGTTGAACCTTTGATTTGCATAATGCCATGGACGAATTATACAATTTAACAACACTTCGATATTAACGTATTTTTTCTTTAAACTATTAACCTTTTTTGCAGGGTGTTTCCGAAAAACAAAAATCTATATTAATGCCATTAAAACATCCATTATCCGGAATCACTTAAAGTAAAAAGGTACTAAAACAACACCTTGAGAATCGCGCCCAATTCTAATTGTTTCAAGTGGCCCTAAGACGATTAAAGGAAAAATGTGAGAGAACTTTTTCAATCAAACGCCTGAGACTTAAGATTGTTGGAACGAATGACATTAAAATAAGGCTCTCTGTGAAGGTGCGTTTTTCTTTGTTATATCGACTGTTGCTAGTAGATTAAAGTTAAATAAGTAAAAATTAAAGCTGTGAGTGGAAGACCCAGATAACTAGCATTTTACGACATAAGAACAATCACTAATGTTTCTCTTGTAATTTAAACAAACCTTGTAACTAACTTGTCTTCTTCATCACCTGGCTAATACAGGGTGTAACAAAAATAAGTGATAATACTTAAGGGTGTATGCGTGTTCCTTGTAGAGAATTCACTTTGAAAGTAGTAGCGCTTAAAGACGATTTTTTTTCACTTTTGTATGGGCAAGGGCCCGAGCGTCACGAGTTTCCCTATACAAAAGTGAAAAAAAAATTTGGTCTTTCACTTTAGGTGGTGTACGTGTAGAAGAAACACGTACACACCCTAAAGTATTATCAATTATTTTTGTTACACCCTGTATATCTGGCTGTACATAAAATCAACATTTTTTTACTGCAAACCATCTTCCTGGCCCTACAGCCTCCATTTATGGAAAAAACGGCATTTTTTTTACTGTTTACATTATTTTACATTTTTTCCCAACACTGAAAGATTTTGCGGTAGATGAAATAATAGAAAAACTAATTCAGAACAAACAAACAACTTTGAACACACACAACCGCCACTTTGCTATTTTAAAAACTGTACAAAAAAGTTTTTATAAAAGCACCGTGCGTTTGCGGCCTAATTATTCCCAATTACAGGAAAAAATCCCGCTCGTTTATTTGACTTCATTCCTCTATTAATTAATAAAAAGATTTTTGAGATTAGCAAAAAAATTAAACCAATTAATTAAAAAAAAAATAGTACTGCGTGAAATCAAATAGGTATTGCTGGTACCCGCTAGTACCGCTGGTACCCGTTCGCGCTTAAACTGCTTTAACGATTTTGATGAAATTTAGAATGTAGATACATAGAGTCCCAGGAAAGATAAGGATACTCTTAAGCTACAAAAATGTATTTTCGCGCGATACACGATTCACGAATCCCGGAGGAACGAAGATGCGAGCAATATCTATCTAGACTTTTAGTACGGACCGCCTTTTATCTATACGCCGCGTATTTTGCGCCATTTGTGTTGCACACAAAAAACTATTCTTTTGTAGGGCAAAGGGAAACTCCAAACAATGTCTTAGCAAAAACCATTGATATAAATTAAATTCTAGACACGGAGCCCAGTACAAAGGAAGCGACTTATCAGCGGACAAACCAGAGCCAGTACTAATGGGAAGGAAATATAAAAAGTACATGTTGGCATCATCCTTCACGCCACAAAGGAACTCCGCCATTGTGCTCCAGTATTACTGTTGGAGAGTCTAGAGGTGCAAGTTACAGGAGGTAGAGACAGCGATAAGCGATTTTAAAATATTAGTAAAATCGATGTCAGAGATAATACAATTTTAACATCTTTAAGACTATCGAATGCAATTCGCATTCTAATTATAAATGTAGCGTATGGCGCACGTCTTTTAAACTTTATGTCTGTGTTGCATACAATTTGCATTCTAATTATAAATCTAGCACAGCCAATTTCGATAAAGTATATTTGAGTATGCGACGACTTAGTGTCTAAATACACTATGCCGAAGTTCCGCGGCGGAAATTTCGCATGATTACGTTACCAATGTCAAACGCATATAATATAACGCGACAGAATTTCGGCATGGTGTGTCATCGGTAATTTAAAATACATTGCAGGCGGAATCATGACGAACTTCAGCCGCGGAAATTCAGCATAGTGTGTTTATTAATTGAAGATGTAAGTGGAAGAAGTGGATAACTAACATCTTATAACATTTAATCTTTAAATTATTATATCAGAGCAATTAATCTTTTTTCTCTAATAATATTGAACAAACCCAACTCCCTTTGTTTGCAATCTATATCTAAGCATTCCGTTAAGCATCAACTGGACACTATATGCAGCCATGGTGCCCTATTCCATACTGATACTATAAATGCCAAAATATGTCTGAATCTCTGTTACCTCTTCATACCTAAATCCCTGTTTGGTATAGAGATACTTTGAGTGCTGGAAAAGGACTAAGATACTTTTTATCCCAGAAAATATATGATTTTCGGGCAAACGGAGTTGCCGGCATCAACTAGTTAACTCAAATTCTAATTATTATGATTGCATCAACCTAAGCCCGCTCCGCTCATGACTCGGCCCACAGGCCAAGACGCTCCGTGCAACTTGTGACGTCTTTTGAACTAGCGCACATTGAAGCCTAACCATGCAAATTATGAGGTGCGCCGAAGCCGTGTTCCCGATGTTTCTGTCGCTTGTCGCTTTCACGTTTCCTAATTATATACGCACTAATTTGATGCACTTTGTTCCTGGAAGTGAAGGGTTCCTGGAAGTTAGCTGCAGTGTGTTCCTGGAAGGGAAGTGTTTGAATTCTTCGAAGTATTAGCGAAGTAGACGGTTGCAAAGTGCTTCGAAAATGTTTGGGAAGGTTCCGAAATTATAGTCGCTGATATATTTTAAGGAGTGGTTTGGGAGACAGATGCTTGATATCTGCTTGTTACCTTGCACGGCACCCATAAGTACTACCATGATGGCAAATGGCAATGTCATCGATAAAGAAACGCCCAGTTTTTTTTAGATTTTTGGCAGAATTTTATCTATTATCAGCGCTCTTGATTGGCTGACATCAACAACCTTATGTCTGTATTCATTTTGATTAGTGATAAGTGCATGTGGTTATTGCAGGTGATTAGTGTCAGGAGAAAAGTGTCGACACCGACTGATAAGTGCAAGTCCTTTAATTTCTCCTAATCACTAATCACATTTACACTCGCGCTAATCAAAGTAAATTAACCATTAGAAACCGGGCAAGTTGATAAAACACTTGCCCGGTTTCTAAGGTTGAAATTATTTATATACGAGCTAAATTATAAAATAGCACATCCACAATATAATTTGTTTTAAATTTCAATATAAAGATTCACCAACAGAACATCATGATGATGAGAACTCCAAACCTACAGCAATACGAATGCCATTATAAGAAATCGCCGAAGATTCCATTATATCTGAAGAGCTAAATACACACGCCGAAAGCCAAACGGCTGAGCGTGACAGAATATAAAACACGCTGAACAAAAGTGGAGTTTGCTCATCGCGTAAATGTCAGGCAGAGGAAATCAAGTGTATTCGAATAGAAGTGGTGAAAATTTTAAAGCTGCAAAATATTCTGATATAGAACTGCTGTGGAAAAGTTAAGAAGTGAAGTGATGAAGAATAGGCTACTTCAGGCTTTTTAATATTATTGACAGTTGCAAATATTTACACAAGTACTTAATAAAAAAAGACGGGAGTGCCGGCAAAAGTGAAAACTTGATTATTAACGTTGTGCATAATTTCTTTGAATATTTTTTTATGAAAATCGATTTTTAAAAAATCGATTTTTTTAATTAAGTAATCGAAACCCTTACAATCGATTAAATTTTAACCCATTTTTTATGAAAATCAATTTATAAAAAATCATTTTTTTTAATTAATCGAAACCCTTACAATTGATTAAAAAATATCGACAATCGAAAAAACACAATCGATTGTGCGATTAATCGATTTCGATGTTACAACACTACTCTCCAACCGTCTTACGGTTTTTCGATCAGCACGAAAATCTGACACAAAAGTGCTCAACGCCGCTAAAGAAGATGTCACTTCAAAATATTTACAAACACAACAGCACACACGGCACAAAGGCAGCGGACAGTAAATTAGGGGGCAGACAGACACACTGTGTAATCTGTATCTATATGAATATAATTATATTACTCAAAGGTGACTGACTAACTCACATAGTGATCTATCAACGCACAGCCCAAACCACTAGACGGACTGAAATTTGGCATGCAGATAGATTTTATGCGTAGGCACTAGGCATCCGCTAAGAAAGGATTTTGATCAATTCTACCTACAAGGGGTTCAAATAACAGATAACAGTTTGTATGAAACTTTATCAATTTTAAACCGATCGGGCTGAGACTTTGCATGCATAAAGTTACGCTCGGTATTCGTTAAAACACGAATAAAATGACATTTTCTAAAAATGATTCCAAGCTAGATCGATTTATCGCTCCCGAAACCCCCTATATACTAAATTTCATGAAAGTCGTTGGAGCCGATTCCGAGATTCGAATTATATATATACAAGAATTGCTCGTTTAAAGATACTAGAGATCGCCCTATGGTCGACATTCGACCTTAGTTTCAACGACATTAGGATTACTACCTATATTTTGTAAATAAATATTGACTTTATTATATTTTTTTAACTCTTGTCTCTGGGTCTCAGCTGATCTCAGCCTGGCCGTGTAAGCATTGTCTAATAGTATATAAGATTAAATAAAAAAACAATAATCCATTTTCAATTTGTCACCTTGTTGTCAACAGATTTCAACCATAAATAAAAGAGTATAATTCGTATGTATAGGCTTGTCACTCAAAAATCTGTCATTTTTCCTAGTGTGTGTGTTGTAGTGTGTGTAATGTTTTATTTGTTAAAAAAATGTGTGATAAAAGCATAATTTTAAAATAATATTAGCTCGATGCACTCCTTCACCATAAAAACTATAACTGTGCAAAATTTAATTCGCCTACGTTTCCCCATTTTTCGTCAAAGGGAATACAAAGTTTTTGGCTCACGTATTAATATATAGATAAGATAACGTAGGCATCCCCTAAGACAGATTTTGATAAATTAGGGATAAAATATAATGAAAGATTGTATAATATAATAATACTTATTAACGCGAGCGAACCCACGGGCAAAAGCTAGTTTATAATATTTGCAAATATGTAATTTTAGTATGGATTATTGTAAATTAGTCCACAACCAGCGTAGTTTATTTTCTTGCTCAATTTTATTTCTTCTCAACTGTTAACAAACTAACAACAGTTTGAATCTATAAAACGGACAATCAGCTGGATTTTACGGCGAAACTCACAAGCGACGACATAAACTAGGAATTTTTAATTTAATTAAACAAGAAAACGTCTTGAACAAGTCTTCTTAAGATTCGTCTACACGCAAACTTTACGTTCATTGTAATTTGCTTCTTGCAAATACTGTGTCCGTAATTACATAATCTTTAGCAGATACAGTTTCTGAAAGAATTAATTTAATTCGGTACCTATTTGAAGGAAGAATAAAAAGTACAAATTTTTGATAACGCCTAAGAGATCGGTTTTCCTTCCCTAAAATTCAAAGCTTCATGAACACCTGCGGCCGTTGCCAAAAAACACGACATATTGATAGTTATTACCCATCATTACTTAAAATTATATTTTAACGTTATAGTTTCGGTAAACCATAAGATATAGATTATCTAAGACATAGTAAAATTGAATAGAGTGGGCGGCTTCAACGTATTAACTGTATTCCACGTCATTCTTATTTACAAACAGTTTACTACACACAAACTATTAATATTTTTAACGACTACACATATTTACTATGACATAGACGTTTCAAAACGACCTATCAAAACTTCTAAATCTTTTGGACTTTAGAGGCTTTTTTCATTTATTGATTTCATACTACAAAACAAAATAAAAATTAAGACCTGCAGAACGGATCATGTAGATGTCGCTTAAGCGGTATGCAAATTTTAACCCCCGTGGGTGACGGGTGATGTAAAATTTTGCATCTTAAAATAAAAGAAATAACAGAAATTATTCTCAGCCGCGTCTCGGGACGGCGTCTCGCGACTTTTGTTTAAAATTACATAAATCTTTGTGAGCGCATTTCGCCTTTTCATTGTTGTTCCATTTTTGTGATGACACGTTGATGAATGTTATAGTCCGGTTGCGGTTTTTGTCTCTTTCAGTAACTCAACGAATAAATCGTAACTGACATTTTTTGTCTCTTTTACTCGCGAAAATAAAAAAGCCTACCTGTGTAAAAATCATACAACATCGTTCGAAAACAACGTAGTAACCGACACACAAAATACTCCAAATCATGTCTAAAGTAACATATAAATTTATAAATAACCTAATCGTAGTTGTCACAGACCTCCAAGGATCTTGTGGTACTTCAATGATAGTGGGTACTAAGTAGCTATTCCTCAAAACGACAGTAACATTAATTTTTATTCTGAAAATTTGCTGACTTTGTTGAGAGCGTGGAAACAGCTGACTCTGAAGTGATACTAAATTATAGTATGTCGACAATCCATACTAATATTATAAGTTTGAAATTGTGTCTGTCTGTCCGTCTGTCCATCTGTCTTTTTGTCTGTCTGTTACCTCTTCACGACCGAACTGAACTGATTTAGCTGGGCATTGAGTCCCGTGACATAGGATACTTTTTATCCCCGAAGAATGTACGGTTCCCACTCGTTAAACTAATTTTGGCGCAACGGAGTTGCGGGCGTCATCTAGTCAGTTTTAAATTAGAAAACGCCAAAAGTACTATGGAGGTCTGTATTTCAATTTCAAAATTTTATATCAGAAGTTATTTGAACCGCTACCACCGGAAAAGATAGACTCAACCGACTTCCAAAAACTAGGCCTTTAAATCACAACAATAAAATGGCACGACAAAAATGTACAACGTTCCGGATTGAAGTTGCTGCGAGTGCTCAGACACGTCCAAGACTTCCGCCAACATCCACCGAATACATTTATTCAAGTTATCACACTGCCGCTGTAAAACGTTTCTCATAGTCATATTTTCTAACATTAATTTTATTTTATAACCTAAATCTTGCTTTGTAAGCGTTCTGGACAGAAGGTTTTGTCTCAATAAATTTAACCTATGCCTTTCCACATGGAATTTTCCACATTTGAGAATTCCACATTTGACATGGATAGAGTAAACCACATGGTTTACTCTATCCATGTCAAATTTTATTAAAATCGGCACAAATATTATAGTTTTGAGCCTATTCGATGCAGAATAATATATTTACATACACTTAGTACCTATTGATATATTACTGCTATCCATACTACTATTTTAAATGAAAAAGTGCGTCTATCACTGGATAAATTTTGATAAAATTAAAGTGGAAAAAATGAATACTTATTGGAAAAATTTATTGCGTAAAGATTTAGGTGCCCGCAATATCACCGAAATTCTAAACAACGAAGTTATCTGCTTTTAATTTCTACCCACATTAATGTTATAAATGTGACAGTGTATATATCTGTCTCTTACATTTTCACGCCCAAACCACTGAACCGGTTTCGCTAAAATTTTATATGGTGATTTGTTAAGTCGCAGAAAAGAATAAAGCGCGATAATGGAGTTTTGGCGCAACTGAGTTGCAGGCGTCATCTAGTTATTTTAAAACGAAATTAATCTTTATGCAAGGTTTGCGATTTAAGGCGGCAGTGTGCTAGCATTTGCGAAACAGTTAGCCTAGAACGGGGGCTCCTACATAATTTCACGCGCGCCTGATATTCGGACGCTACAGAGCGTTTAAATATGAAAATGTGGACGTTACATTTCTATTCTCGAATATTTTGCCGAGTTACACGATGTAATGCACTTTAAAGCTATTTTATTACGCAATTATATCTCTTTTCTGTGGAAAATTGAGATAGATTTGACGGAGATATTCATATTGTAGAGCAAACGTAGCAGAAATGTGATTTTCTCTAAAGTTATGTGCGTATTATTTTTTATTACGTTTGGTGCTTTTACTGAAAGACTGAAATCGGAAGTACACTGCGGGGCTAAAATGGTTACATTGAGCAATTCCTCTCAATCAATTCAGGAAATGAATTGTCAAAACTGTCAAACTGACAAATGTCAAATTAGTACGAATTACTAGACATGAATTGCAAGCAGACTTGCATTTAGCGATTTTAAAAAAATGAATCATACTATGATTCACTTATTGAATACTCTTGAGTCGCTGACGATGCTACTACTAAAAATATTATCTACAAATAAATAAACAGGGCCTCCTTTTCTTTGTCTTTCTATTTTTAAATTAGTTAATTGTGACGAGGTTGATAAAGATAGATGTATAATCTGATGGTCAGCATTGGCCACTCGCAATACCAAATTAGTTACAACTGTTACAAGTTGGTCCTTAACCTTATAAACTTCACCTTAACTTAGCAAAATCTTTTCTTTGAGGTCATGGTATTTATACAGGATGTAACAAAACTAAGTGATAATACTTTAGGGTGTGTATGTGTTCCTTGTATGGAGTTCACTGTGAAAGTAGCAGCGCTGAGAGACCTATTTTTTTTTTCACTTTTGTATGGGTAAACTTTTGACGCTCGGGCCCTTGCCCTAAAGTATTATCACTTAGTTTTGTTACACCTGTATGGTCAATAGTCATGGCAACGTTTTCATTCGGAAACACAGTTTAGGAGTACCATACTTTGGGACGAATGGATCTATTCGATTAAAGTATACAAATTTCCTTTCAGCTCCAACGACGCTATGTAAAGTGCAGATTGCACAAATACATTTCCGATTGCAATCTCTTTTTTCGGTCAAGCCGTTCTCGCATCAAAGCTACAAAAGCGGACCCAAAACGTGTCCCTGGGTGACACCCGAACAGTTGGCGAATTCGCTTCATTGTTCCACCCACAGATGTATATTTGAGAAGACGACGCAATATTTAATTACTTTAAAATAACTAGCAATTTGGGGTTATATTTTGAAATCTCATTTAAATTAAAACTAGCTATTTGACCGAGCTTTGCTCGGTATTCGATGAAAATGACATTTTCTAAAAATGATTCCTAGCTAGATCGATTTATCGCCCCCGAAACCCCCTATATACTAAATTTCATAAAAATCGTTGGAGCCGATTCCGAGATTCCAATTATATATATAAACAAGAATTGCTCGTTTAAAGATATAAAATATACAAGCCAAATTATTATAAAATTCATCATTCCCAATTATAAAACTAACTCTATGCAAATAGACTGCGGATATATTTTTATAAAAGTTATAATTTTCTCTTACGAGTTACGAGTAATTTTTTTTCATAACTAACCACGAACTTTTTATTTCATGTCATTTAAAAGGTGGTTTTAGGTGCCTTAAACTCCATTTCTATCATCTTAACTTAAAATTTTACATTTTGAAGAACGTCATAAAAATTCCTAGCCATTAATAATACTATGCAGACTACTAAAAGTTTAAGATGATTGTCGTAATATAATTCTCATTTAATATTTAATTGATACAGAACAATATCATAGTTACAAAAGTAGAATGAAGATTGGAAACAGAAAATTTAGTTCGGAAACGTTGTAAAGGAAAAAGATCAGTCTACTGAAATATACATCTATGGTTCGAGCACATATTGATTGGTGCCGGTTCAAATCCACTGCGCTGATTAGAACTGGCCGTGCGATGCATTTATAATCCGCCCAGATGGAAATCGATATAATGAATCCGATATTATCGGGTTTAGGCTTAGTCGCTTACATGTACAGTATTAAGTTTCTAGAGCCCAATCCACCAACGTCTGCCTAAGTTAATCGTTGATTAAACTCGAACTATAAGCATGATGTTCCAGAACCGTTTTCACCAACGTCTGCTTAAGTCCATCGTTGATCAATAATATTATATTGTATCGTTTTTTATTTGTAAGACGCGAATCCATAATAGTATATTCTTAGTGTAAAAAAGTGTTTCTCTCTCTGTTCTGTCTGTTATCTCTTCATAATACTGTTATCTCTTGATAATCACCGCTGAACTGATTTTGATGAAATTTTATATAGAGATACCTACTTTGAGACTCGGCAAAGGATGTAGGATACTTTTTATCCCCGAAAAATTTACGTTTCCGCTGTTTCCGCGCTATAAACGAAATTTCTGCGCAACTGAGTTGTAGGTACAGGACAGCGGAGATTTTCACAAAATCATCATAAAACTGGCTTCGTTTTTATTAAGAGTGTTGGGATCATTAGCCATACTTGAAATGTGATTGTGCTAGTTAAATTAACGAAATTCCTTTGTAATATAAACTAGTCAAAACAAAATATGGTTTACTTCAATCATCTAAAATCTCAGAATTTCAAGGAATTCATTATGTCAATTTATGATGATAACTGGCAGTAGACTACGGTCTTACTACAAAAGATTTAGGGCCTGTTTCACCACTTTCTGATAAAGTGCCTAATAGGCTATTCACAACTTTTTTGACAGATTCTCCATACTTGATCTGTCAAGTTAATTGGTGAATAGCCTTATCAGGAAGTGGTAAAACAGGCCGTAATACACGTGTTGAACAGTAATTGATTAAAAAAAACAGTACAAAATGGTCTCGAAACAACTGTTCAATAGATGTTTAAATCTTTTTTGGTTTAGACCTAAAAAGTTTTAGATTTAAAAACTGTCTACGTCGGCTACAGCTAGAAAATGCCTAGAACTAACTTTAACTCGTGATAAAGTTAGTTAGTGTCTTTAAAGTTAATTTGAGCGTAAAACAGCAACCCTCATCGCAAAGCCACACCCATAATAATTTCCTATTAATCGTGTCGGATGATGTAAGAACATTTTAATCCTATTATTTAAATAGACGGAACTGGCTATGATATTTTATATTGATAATAATTAATCAGAGCTTTACGTTGAAGAAATTTTACACCCAATTATTATGACCTTAAGGCCACTTTAGTGTTGAGCCATTAGGCATTCATGGTGGCAATCATTGTTATTATTAAATACCGATGATTGCCACCATGATACACTAGTTGTATTGTATACAGTATCAATCTACGTAGATCACGGGAAATTAGTCGAAAAGGTTTCTCTACAATCTACATACCTATTCGTAAGCGCATATTTCGTCCATTATTATATTTTATTGGTCAATGAAAAAGAAGAGGTCGCATAAAAAGTTTAAAATTCGTTAAAACGCGTGCCTCCACATTTACCTACCTCAATATTTTACTTTCAGTAAGACTTTTCTATAATATTTTAGACAGTCATAAGTCATAACTAGACATCGGATTAAATGCACTTGCATATTTGCATATGCAAATGCATATAATGGCAATTTTTAAGTGATAGTGCATATTTTGCCCATTTTTCGTTGATAGTGCATATTTAGGTAGTTTTATGCCCTCGTAGTCTTCAAACTATGCTCTCCAATCTTGACCCACACTGAGGCCACAAAACAGAGGTACGATAGATCAAAACCCTTCAAATATTATGTGGATTCATCCCCATTTAAAGAATGCAATACACCCGATAGGTACAATATCTTTCTAGAAACAAATTTTTTCTTTGTAGTCGGCAACATTAGTAAAAAAATTTGAACAAAATTAACTATTATTTAAACTTACATGGGCGTTAATATTGCATGCGGAAAATGTTGGTAGAAATTATTATTCCTGAATTTGATGAAAAGTAACTTTTGACTGTGCATATTTTGTGCATATTTTGGCCATTTTTCATGCATATTTCGGCACTTTGATCGTGCATATAATCCGATGTCTAGTCATAACATACGATACTGTTCTTGGCTGTCGTTATTGTTCATTTTGCCAAATACAGGGTGTAACAAAAATAAGTGATAATACTTTAGGGTGTGTACGTGTTCCTTGTAGAGAGTTCACTGTGAAACTAGCAGCGCTGAAAGACCAAATTTTTTTTTACTTTTGTATGGGGAAACTCGTGACGCTCAGGCCCTTGCCCATACAAAAGTGAAAAAAAATCGTCTTTCAGAGCTGCTACTTTCACAGTGAACTCTCTACAAGGAACATGTACATGCCCTAAAGTATTATCACTTATTTTTATTACACGCTGTATAACGCCACCTTGGCTATTTACAGAAGAGCTATAATGGCGGTTTTTTGATGTAATATGGCGGTTATAAGCTCCATAATTATCAAGCAAAATAAATTATGTGCTGCTTTTGTCTCGTCGGCTCAAGACGCCAAGAACAATGTTCTTTCATTGCCTCGAATTTACATATTAATGAGCTCATTATGCGGTGTGTGCTAAGTTTTAGGTTATATTTGACTTGATCTCTGCAAATATTGCGAATGTAATGTCAATTTAAGGTAGAAAGAGACAACATCCTAATAAATGTTGCTTCAAAGCAAGCATTAACATCAAAGTTAGGGAAATATTATAGTACCCTTTTTCAATGTTTTTAAAATTAATCGACACACATACTTATATCATATTTTCTAGTATTTGCGTATTTATCTATATATTAATACGTGAGCCAAAAACTTTGTATCCCTTTTGACGAAAAATGGGGAAACGTAGGTGAATGAAATTTTGCACAGTTATAGTTTTTATGGTGAAGGAGTGC
This sequence comes from Aricia agestis, assembly GCF_905147365.1. NCBI lineage: Eukaryota > Metazoa > Arthropoda > Insecta > Lepidoptera > Lycaenidae > Aricia > Aricia agestis. The sequence continues at coordinate 2,409,203 of NC_056417.1, forward strand.
ATCGAGCTAATATTATTTTGAAATTATGCTTTTATCATACATGTTTTTAACAAATAAAACATTACACACACTAGGAAAATTTACAGATTTTTGGCTGAAGTCTGTTGACAATGTGGTTGACAACAATGAACGAGGTGACTAATTGAAAATGGATTATAGTTTTTTTAAATTGAATCTTAGATAAGTAATAATATCATTAGACAATGCTTAGACGGCTAGTCTGAGATCTGCTGAGTCCCAGAGACAACAGTTGAGAAAATATGATAAAGTCAATATTTTTTTTACAAAATATACGTAATAGTAGTCCTAATGTCGTTGAAACTAAGGTCGAATTTCAACCATTGGGCGATCTCTAGTTCTAAGTAAATGCGATAGATCATTTAAGATGATCTATCGCATTTACTTTAAAAAAATTAAAATGGTTAATAGCCTAAGATTTTCCATAACTGTAAAAATGTTAATAAAATATACATAACATTGTATGCACAATCTTTGAAAAAGTTTAAAATTTACTGACATGTCACATGACGTGATCTCATTGTTCTAAAATATATTATGGAGTTCTATTTTGTAAAATAACCCTTGCTTTTATGTTATAACTTAACATAACAAGTAAAAATGAACGGTCAACCTTTTTTTTATGAAATAAGGGAGGCAAACGAGCAAACGGGTCACCTGATGGAAAGCGACTTCCGTCGCCCATAGACTGCAGACTGCAGCATCAGAAGAGCTGCAGGTGCGTTGCCGGCCTTTTAAGAGGGAATAGGGTAATAGGGGAGGGTAGAGAAGGGAATAGAGGAGGGTAAGAAAAGAAATAGGGGAGGGCAGGGAAGGAAATAGGGGAGGGGAAGGAAGGGAAAAGGGTAGGGGATTGGGCCTCCGGTGGTTGGACCTTGGAAGTTGGACAGTACTTTACGATTAATTTTAATAATACCCTCGTTACTGTAAAAACCCAAGAGCCATTACTGATCAACAATTTGTCATTCCAAGTCACTTTTAAAATAATAGGCACTCAACTTTTTATCGCACGAATTCAAATTATTTTTTCTGCTCGACCCAGAAAGAAAGTGCTCTCGTGGAATGACGCAAGTGCCTAAGATAATATTATATTTGCTTATAATACCGTTGCTCCTTACCGGAATTAACAAAATTTTGATTTCGATAAGGATAAAAATATATATCCATGGATCTGATAAGCATTTGCTCCACTTTCGTGATACTGTTGCCTTTTGCGTGAACACTGCGATCATACACCCGTAAGTCCATAAGATCCATCATTAAAAACTTCAATTCACTTTTGCAACTAATTAATGTTTTTACAGGATAGGTGTTAATAGCATTACGATCTGCAGATTCTGTGACACACCTATTCATTCACCTTCTACTTGACTCTACTCCTCTACTACAGAGCAAAAACTCTCCTAATTTAGTAAAGAGGAAAATTGTGGCACCAATCCCAATCACATCGTTAAATTGCTGCTTATCAATTTCACACTGGGTTGGGGATGGTACTCTAATATGAAGGAGTTACAATTAGATCCTCAAGGATCGCCGTAACGTCAGGATTACAGTGATCTGCCTTCGGAGGAAAAAAAATACCTCCAGAGCGCTATCTTTAGATATCCACTCAGTCGATATGCAGCCTAGATTTATGCAGACAACGTGACCAGCCCAATGCCACTTTAGCTTGGCCGTCTTGATTCCTACGTCTCTGATTCTAGTTTGGGAGCACATTAAGTTTTTTTTTTGTTTTGTTGAGATTTGAGCTCTATTGCTCTTTGGCAGACCCCGAGTTGAAAGTTTTGTAAATCGTAAATCGGCTAATGATAGAGTTTGCGCATCGTTGGTTATGACGAGTGAAATACACATATCAACAAGTCTGCGCTTCAGGGAGATTGGTAAGTCACCATTCTTCATGGACCAGTTTTTCTGCCTTTCTGTTGTCATAAGAAACTATAGGTCTGCCAGGATCTGATGGCAAATTTGGATGGCAGATTTTCAAAAAATATCCCTGATCATTGGATAAATTTTTATATTTGCACGTTCACACACAGAATCAGCCGCTATAAGAAAAAAAGGATCAAAATGTTTTATTCCAATTAGGTACCCCGGTATTGCTAGAGTCAATTCCAATTCTCACTTTTTGCCATCAGATCCTCGTAGAACTATAATTGGCTCAAGTACAGGTACTCGTTGACATAGTGAATTCCTTGCTCGTCTACCTCGACCGTACCTCTCGTACTGTAGATCATTGTTTGTGTCTTTGATCTATTTTTTGTAAGTTCCACCTCTAGGCTTGCAGATCTTGGAGCATAATTTGATGATGTGCGGCTGACGGATGTAGGCGCAAAAATTACGAATCGATAAAGCGGAGGTTGCTTAGGATTTTCTTGTTAACTAAAATTTAACATCTTTAAATACATAGTTAAAAAAATCAAGGTATTTAATTAAGTTGCACAGTGTATTTTTTTTTTCAAAAATTTGGCCATGCTGTTTTTATTTCTTAATTTCATAGGATTTATGATTATAAATGCAGGACGAGAACACCCGACTGCCCATTTCATATAGAAGAATGCAAATTAGTACTTGAAAAAAAATCTATGGTTTCCAGAAAAAATATAGAAACAGTTATAGCTCAAAAGTTTGATATTATTATTTTAAGATTTTATTAAATGATCTAAATAGTGTCTTCAAAGCCCTACGATAACGAAAAACATCCAGGCTTTATTTGTTCAAGATAACGTATTTATGACTGATTTTGTAAATTTTTTTTTAATTTTTTTAACGCCATGTCATTCGATATTTGGATTTGAAACTAAGACTGAAAATATATTCTTTTTATTGATACTTATAACCCAAAAAAAATAGGATCCAAATGAGGCGGGGCACCGGAGTTATTCAATGTTATATTATTTTGGACAGGGTTGTTTTTTTTTTTTAATTATAAAATTGGGGCCGTCTATAGACTGTTCGTCCATATCCTTGTTTTGTTATTTTATTATTTAGATTTTTCGCACCAAGGATAATTGAAATAATATTATGAATTTTAATTAATTGTGGTCCATCACGCCATGGACACTTTTTTTTTTATATATATATGTGTATATATATATTTAATAGAATAGAGTATAATATGTTATACATATAATAAATAAATATATATATTTATTGTTTTATAAATTGCATAATAATAATATTAATGGTTTGAACGGTGAGGTCCCAGTCGGTGTGGCGGCCAGTGGATCCGACATTTTCCGATTTTCTTAGATTTTATGCTGCTCCACCCTTTGCCTTTAGATGTTGTGACATTGGCTTGGTGGAGAGGGGTCACTCAAGCTGGGTGGAGTTTCTAGGTTGTTAAAAAGATATCGTTCTGTGTCGAATCTACCCGCCATGTGGCTTAGGACTTTATCGTTCCTTGGATAGGGTTGTTACCGTATAGTTGAATAATATTTGAAGTAAGTTTTTATATTATGCTCATTTTTCTAATGAAGTTCATAACTTCAAAAAACAAATAGTGGGTAATAGTCTTTTTTACTTACTAGCTACTGCCCGCGACTCCGCCCGCGTGGAAATTTATTATGTTATCCACAGTTTACATTTTATTCGCGTTATACTTTACTACTCTGCTCACCTTTGCTTCACTACTGTTCCACTCTTATATTGAGTTTTGAAGTCAGTCAAAAAATCTAACATAGTAACAGGCCATGAATATACTTAAATAATAAAAATAGGTATAAATATAATATTGTCTTGTTTGGTAGAGAATTATTTCAGGAATTTCAAGTGAAAACATAGTTTTATTCAATTACCTAGCTGTTGCGCGCGGCTTCGCTCGCGTGACATTCAATTTCTCTGGACCTTAATTTGATCGTTTGGTACAAACAGACACTTATTTTTTTAATACTAAAGATTTATTTTAAGTTCAATGAAAGTCTGATAACTTTTAATATTTTCTATACAAATTATTATCAGGCGTTGTAAATACTAATATTTTACTTGTTATAATACGTTACCCAACAAAATTATTAAAAATGTTCATTTTTTTAATTGGAACCCGGACACCCGGTTCACGTGACGTTTTAGGACCAGAATAAAATCCGAAACGGACCCGGTCTGCACCGGCTACCTATTAAACAATAAATTTCCGGTTATATATAATACTCCCCACACCGGTTTCGGTGACGGTGGCCGGTTTCATTGAAACCAGACCAGGTACGCAGGAGTAATTTTATAGTGCCCAAGTGTGTGCGCAATACCCAAGAGCACTCTCTATTCCTTTACTCTCATAACCCAGTGGGACGGAAGACCGACACGACCGGCGAGAGATCAGGCGCAGGACCGACTTTTTACATGCCCATCCGACGCATGGATCATCTTACTTGTCAGACAATCAGGTGATCAGCCTGCATTGTCCTAACCAAACTTGGAAATACATGTTTCCAACGCGGGATTCGAACCCACGACCTCCGGAGTCGGGAGCGACGCTCTAACCACTAGACCACGGAGGCGTTTATATCACAGAAGCCGGTTATATCACAGAAAAGATAATAGTACAAGTAGTTAAATCTATATGAGACCATTTTATACCGGAAATATAATTATAAAAGATTTTAAATGTCTCACCATGTATGTGTTCATTAGAAAAGTTTTAATTTGTAAAAAAAATCCAAGTCAGTATATATTGTAGGATTCAAATTAATATGAAAACTGCAAAGCTTTTGTAATATCATATTGCTTTACTGAAGTATTTTTATATTTAAAAACTAAAATAAAAAGTAACCGTTTTAAGCTTTCGCGTTGCATTATAATTAAAACTTACTAATCGGAACTTACTACTAGAATAAGTCGCGTGAAGTCCCGATTAATAAGTTTTGAAAAGTAGCCGTTTTTTTTTTCGTTTCTGCTCAAAAATATTTCACGGCATTAATAAAATATTTTCTCGATTTATCCAGTTACTTTAGTGACTCAATGTAGTTTCTCTAACCTTCTGTTAAGTATTAGACATTAGTCAGGAATAAAAAGAAAACAAAGTTCAAAATATGAATAAATAATTTGGTATAGAAATATTGATAACCCTAAAACCATAGTTACCATAGAAAACTTTGGAAGCCTCTAACTTCGGTGCCCTTTATTTTTTTGATCTAATTTTTTTTACACGAATTCTAGTACATTTAATCAACAATTCTGTTTAAAAATAAAATCCAAATAATTATAAATAGGTTCATAAAAAATAAAGAAAAAAAAATATAAATCGTAAATAAATCTTTAAAACACTTGTTTATGAAATATGTGAATTGGGTTAAATTGTGTGTTTTTTTATTATTGTTGATCACAATAATCAAGAAGATTTTCTGTATAAGATTTCCAAAAAACAAGGCATGGCCAATTTTTTGGACAAAAAATACACTGTGAGTTGGTAATAATATTTGAAGTACCAGATACTGTTTCTCTTCCTTTTTACACCCATGTGAATATCGCTAACTTATGAAAAATTATAATTTTTAAGACGTTTTATTTTGCACTTTTAAAATGAATGATAAGTAAAGAAATAATAAGAACTCACATTTAAAGCTGTTTATCAGAAATATTCTAAAAATTACAGAAAAACCGGATTATCCGGATAATCCGGATTTGAGGATAAAAAAAAAGGGAAAATCCGGATTTTTTTCAAAATCCGTTTTTTGCAATCCCTAATCTTCACGCTGCAATGCATAAACTTTATAGATGACGCATGGAAAATATTCAGAAGAGCTTATGCTCTTCTGAATATTTTCCATGTTTCATTCCATCATTATTATCAATTACAACATTTCGCCGGTTCAAGCTATTCCGTAGCTATGAACTTGGTGCTGATTTCGTTGTCAACGCTATGAGCTTCTCCACCACCTATTCCATCTTCCTGCTGCAGCCCGCCAAATATAAGTTCTTCTGAATGTTTCTCGTGTTTTTTTTTTCATAAACATGATCATTTTCTGCAGCTTGTGAATTCAGATCGTAACGTTTTTTTTCGAATACCTATAAGGACGGCATTATCGTTTTACGATAAAGTCCTTTAATTAGAAAAAAAAAAGATCGTAACTATGTGCAATATGCTTTTTTTCTTCCCTCCTCTCGTGTTTGTTGAGTCAAGAAGGCTTTGCCGTGCGGCCATTTAAATGTTTTAAACTCTTCCCTTCACAGTTACAACTACTGGTCGTTTATATACATAACAATTAGGTTCACCGCCTTTTCATCATCCCTTTTTGCTCTATAACAAAAAAACTTGAGAGGTGTCAAGGGACACCCGAATGGAACGAAGTTATTCATTTATGTTCAAAAAACTTGTATACATATACACTAAAAAAAACGCCCTTTTTTAATTTTTGAGTTTTACTCCTAAAGTAAACATCTATTGAATACTAACAACGCGTCGCTGTTTATTTTAAATAACGCCATCTAGTTGACGCACAGGAATACTTACTATCAACGCCATCTGCCCCTAACATGCAGGTATTAATAAAAAAGTGTCGAGGTCAAATCAAGGTCAAATGTCGTTCTGTCTAGCCTTCAGTTTTACGCCGAACGCGGGATAAGGTACTTCGTTCCAAAAACTAGTTTATACAACAATTAGAACCAATTGTCCATTTGCAACTGCACTTCTAGAGTTCCGTAGAAGTTTGCAGTAAGTTACCGAAACCTGTTCTGAAGCACGTACGGCCGGTCGCAACTCGGAGCTCCGTCTAATCACATAACTTCATCACAACTTACCAACATGTATTGACGAAGTTTCCGATATTAGATTTCATTTTAGAATTCTGAACATGTGTTTCTATAGACATAATATTAATGGATATAATATAATTATCTTATATCTTTAAACGAGCAATTCTTGTATATATATGTGTCGGGGCGCAGCGGATTTCCGCTTCCATACAAATTGTATAGAGGCGGATTTTTGCGATGAGCCCCGGCACGCTGAGCCCCGGTACGGCCCGTCTCAGTGTGCTCACTCCTTTAACGGGCAACTAAAATTGCTCAACTCTAGTCAATTCTCGTCAACTTTGACGTCACGACTACATCAAGCGATTTGCGGCAACAAGCAGCAATATTGTGCAATTCAATATTGATTGATGTTGGCTGTGGCCATCGAATATTTGAGCGATATGAAATAAATTGCTCCATATTGCTCCACTAATTGCTCCAGATCGCTCCATTCGTGTCGCCGAGCAAATATTGCCGTAATTATTGCCCGTGTAAGCGCTTCTTAAGAAAGGAACAGTTATAGTTTATTTCTGCAAAAATAGAAATGCTTCTCATTATACTGTAAACGCAAAAGACAGAACTAACTTTTGTCCTGTAAAGAAGTCCAAAAACAACCCCAGAATGGACACAGTTGTTGACGACATCTCAGTTTGCAAACTGCGGTCTTTTTGACCGCATAATCGCAATTTGATAAACGCAGACTACGAACTGGTGTGAGGGAGATTATTGTGGAAACAGTATAAAATATGTAAGTGGATGTAATTTTAGCTGAACTTCCTGTTCCAGTTCAGGCGAGTACTTGCACAAAGTTTAAATTTGTTTTTGACCGACTCCATAGAACGGGAATGGACGGATACGGCGATGAAATGGGTTAGTATTTTCGTTCATCAAAGGGTTAAATAGAGGATGCAATATTACAGATTATTAAAAATTATTGTTTCAACTTCTTTTGCAAAATAATAATCAAAACATTAAAATCATATTGAGTTCCGCACTGAGTATCTTTGGCTACTCTTATTAAGTTAGTGTCTGATTTACAAGTTTCATAGGCTGTTAGGTTATAATATGTATGGTATAGTATAGCCTACTTACAAGTATAATTATTCCACTAATGCTCTTCTTTTAGGAACATTAAAAAAATTTACTCTCTTGTACCAGTTATAAGTATCTGTGATTGATAGAAAAATTTAATTATTAAATGCCTGTATTGTGTTTATGTACTAGTACAGTAGATTTCTACTGAGTTGTTTTATTTTTGAACAGTCTTGGATTATCTAATTCCATGTTCTTAGCTCTACAACCGGTTCAAATATTAAACAAGTGTATGAAAATATCCGGCCCGGTATTCTTGATACTAGTTCTTTGTGGATTAAACATTATCATTTCTTATGCAGAAACTTTATGCCTTCAGGGATAAAGGTGGATTTTGTGTTAAACATTCTTTAATATTTACCTTTAGTGCAAGAATTTTGCTATAAGTATTTATTTTTTATTATTTTGCTATATTAAACAATACTAGCTATTTGACCGAGCTTTGCTCGGTATTCGATAAAACACGAATAAAATGACATTTTCTAAAAATGATTCCTAGCTAGATCGATTTATCGCCCCGAAACCCCCGGTATACTAAAATTCATGAAATTTCAATTCCAATTATATAATTATATACCTATATACAAGAATTGCTCGTTTAAAGATATAAGATTAGAATCAATGTAACTGATATCTATGTAGCTCACAGGACTGGCATTTATGGATACAAAAACATATTATTAAGTATATAATATACTGTAAGTACTTATCATCTTTGTTTCTTTTAATAAATATTTTAATTCCAAATAGTTGCGTAATCAATTAACGATTTATATTAAAAACTAAAAATAATTATTAATAATTAAACCATTTTAAACCAAAATAGGCCAGAACGACACCAGCGCATTAGTGGGTTAAGTTTAGTTATCAGCGCCACCGCTAGATGTCACTAAGCGCACTCTACATCGCGCTATAGGTAACACAGAAAAATTTTATATGAGTTTCTCTGTATGTAGAATAAAATTGTAGCGAGACTTATTTTCGCTATGATGATGATGAATATTTTTTGGGAAGGACTCCGATAGTATTCATCTGTTTATTATCGTAGTCTTTATAATAATACTGGCTGTCTCGGTGAACTTCGTGTCACTTAAAAACCTTCCCTGGACTTCTACGAATATTTTAAGACTAAAATTAGCCCAATCCGTTCAGCAGTTCTCGAGTTTTGCGCTTAGCAACACATTCAGCGACTCATTTTTATATTATAGATAATTATTTATTATTTATTTATTTACAAGATGTTGCCCGCGACTTGGTCCGCGTTGACTTTAGTTTATAGTTGTTCCCGTACATCAATCAGAAAAGTACTTATATTGTGTGGTAGGGATGTCGAAAATGAAAGAAAATATCGATATATCGATATTTGAAAAAATATCAATATCGGTCTCGATATATCGCGACAAAAATATCGATATATCGGTCAAATTTTTCGACCAATTTGCTTTTTTTTAAATTAATTTATAGTCCGTCAAAAAAGTGAAGAAATGTAAAAGTGGCAAGATCGTAGTGTCTGTGGTAGAGTCATCCCTTTTCTCTAGATTGATAATATAGATTCTTGGATATACCAATAACATGTGGCGTGCCACAAGGCTCCATCCTGGGGCCATTATTATTTCTTATATTATGTATGTGTAAACAACATCTATCAATTAAATTTACACGGCCAACTTACCTTATATGCAGACGACACTAATTGTGTGTTTAATTTTGGGCTGAAATTGGACGAAATTATACGTCTAGCTCAAAAAGATTTAGATAAGTCTATTTAAATGGTTCCAATTTAATCTCTTAACAGTAAATACCTCTAAGACATCCTATATAATATTCGGTGCTGAAAATAAAAAGATATGTAATGACACAAACCTACACATGAACGGACAAAATCTGCAACAAACCAACGAAGAAAAATACCTTGGACTGATACTGGACAAAAATCTGACATGGAGAGCACACATAAAACATATAGAAACCAAAATCTCATCTCTAATAGGGTTACTTCATAATTTGACAAGTTGCATTCCACAAAAAGCTCGGCCCCTTATTTATAATTCCTTAATAAAACCTCATTTATTATATCTCATAGAAATATGGGGTTGTGCTGCTACAAGTAACCTAAAACCTATCCAAATACTACAAAATAAAATAATTAAAATTCTTTACCAGATTGTAATAATAATATTAACATTTAATTATACATTCTTCTGTATAAGTATCACCTGTGATACTTATACAGTTAACAATAATAATTATAAGCCAAGCTAGTATAGTTACTTGAGGTTAAGCACTAAGCAGGACGTAAACATTAAAAGGTGTTAAAAGGCCATTCAAATTAATGTATATGTACCATAGAATTGTTTAGGTATTTTATTATGAGAAAATTGCCATATTTGTTTACATTTATGAAACGGAAAAGACAATAATAATTTTATTATTTAGTCCTTGTATTACATTATAATTTTTAACCACTTTCAAAAAGTAATTTTATTCTACAGTAGGGAAACGTAGATCGGTGTTCATAAGATGTTTGTCGACATAGTCGTTTGCGTCTCGCACTAATTCTGGAGTGTCGAAGTATTCCATCCATTTTCCGGCTTTACCTGTAAAGTATAAACAATATTAATTTTTTAATTTTATGGCTCAGTTGGTGAACGTTCGATTTTAAACTCAAACATTTTAATTGCGGCCCACGACACCAAGAGCAGAACATGTTTGTAGCCCGAATAAAAAAAGGTTGAGTACCACTTGTCTAAAGTTAATTTTATTATTACCAGTGTTTATCAACCTTTTTTATAATGCGTTTGAAAAATACTTCGCGACCCCCTCGGTCCCTCTCTTTTTTATGAAGTAAGTATGTACTGTCTATGAATTACGCCATGCAAAACTTAAAAATAAAGTTATTCATTCAGCACTGCTACTTTCACAGTAAACTCTATACATGGTACTCATACACACCCTAAAGTATTATCACTTAGTTTTGTGTCACCTTGTATAAACTGTTTAAGTCTGCGTACCGCGTACGAATTTTTGCAACAGTATCTAAAATATACGATTATGTTGTCTTTCTGTGTCTGTTGTTTTTGGTTATTACTATTCACGATGACGAGGATACACCAGGGGTAGAGAAATGAAAAAAAAGTACGTGTAATATCTATAGCTGTCTCCCTTACCTCAAGCCTATACCGCAGAACGCGATAGAGACAACTGCAGAAAATCAACGATTCGCTGTCCCCTGATTCCTTCTCCAAAACTTCACCGATTTAAGTATTTTTTTCATTAAAGATTAAAGAAAGGCTTGAGCTGTGTTCCTATGTTTTTTTTTATATAATCTAGCCAAATCTGTTTTCTGGATGTTTGAACACAGCGGAAAATCTGGCCATTTTTTTGGGTTTTGGAACGTTCATATCTTATTTAATAATTAAATTATGAAAACAACGAAAACATAGGGACATTGTATTAGTGGTCGTAGAAATTCAGGAAAAAAATTATACCTCTACTAGCATTATCCAGGGAGGAAACAGGGGAAACAACGTTTGTATGGAAAAAAGGGCGGTGTGGATTCCTCTTAAAGCGCTTGATATATTTTGATTAATTAAATACTTTGAGCCTAGAAAAGAGGGATGGATTTTATATTTTACAGTTACCTTTCCTATAAAACTTGAGTTCAGTATTTTGAGCTTTATTTGTGTCTCTGGAAGCCATACTGTCGAAACTCAAATGTTCAGCCAGTTTCATCTTCTGTTCTTGTGAGTAATCTTTGTTCAGGAATTTGCAGACCCTGTCTATTACTCCGAGGAGGTCCTAAAAATAAAAAAATAAATACAAACAGACAAAATGATACATAATTTAAGCCTTAAGAGCCCATATGACCCTAACTTGACTACATACATTAACCTAGATCTCAAAATCTGTAAGGTCTAGAAAACTGATTTTTTGACATAAGTAACTTCAGTTCATAAAGATTAATTGCTCAAGACAAAAACACGATTACTCAAAAAATGCTCGATAGTTTCTTTTTTACAAAAAACCTTGTTTTAGACACATTTTTGCTTGGATCTTCGAAGTTTGCTGTCTTTTCTTTAATATTTTTTAATATCTAAAAAGGTATTGATAAAACCTAAATTTGCTCAAAACACTTTTTTCATAATCATTATAGTTCGTCTTATTTCAAGTAAAACTAACTCGGCGATGATTCCGCGCCGTCCTTTTTCACCTGGCATATGAAAGACGGGCGTGAGTGTGAAGAGAGAAGGACGATGTTTGATTTTTAGAGTCAGGTGAGCTCTTAAGTCACAGAATAGATAATAGTTCAAGTACTTAAGGTAACAAAAATATTTACGCATTTAACAATTTGTTAACTTTAACTTTATAAGAGTATGACAGAAAATGTATGGAGCTTATATTCAAAATCTTCAATCAATTAATGCTAAGTAGTAGATATCTCTAAATACGACATTTAGGGCCTGTTTCACCACTTCCTATAGATAAATAGGTTATCCACAACTTATTTGACATATAACTTATTCTCCATACTCTGTCAAGTGTGGTGGATAGCCTATCCGGCACATTTAGTTTGTTATTATTTTTAGCAATATTCCGCGAAAACAACTTCCACCTTTAAGTACATAAATGAGTGAGTGTACCCATAGGCATGGCATTTAGGCATAACAAACTAAATTTAAACTATGGATTTCCGCAAAGTAAGGCCTGATTCCATTAACTATCCGGCACATATCAGGAAGTGGTGAAACAGGCCCTTAATAAAATTATTATTGATTCTACAGTTTTGACAACGGAGTAATTGAGTATCATAAAATAAGTAAGTACGGCATTTAATTAGGCATTGTACGTCTAGAGATGAATACATCTCTTTCGACAGCGAATCCCAGATAACTTAATAAAGTTATCTGGGATTCGCTGTCGAAATTATTAAATACAATTTGACAAACACTAGCTTTCTCTGTCTGGTACACTTAAAATGTTATGTGGGAGAAAAAGATAGAATACCGTCTATGTTACTATTAGAATAAGGCTGCGTTTCCGCCGAAGATGAGCTAAGCTGCGTTGTGAGGAACAAGAACCAATAGAAACGCGTCATTTGCCTGACCACGTCCAGCGCAACGATTCTATTAATAATAGAATTGCTCGCAACGCTGCTTAGCTCAGCACCGGTGGAAACGCAGCCTAAGAATGTACATACATTCTGCATTTCCTCGTAGAACAGGAACATGAGGTTGGGATGGTTCCTCCTCTGCCAGGCCTCCTCTATGTGGGCGAATATGGGAGTATGAAGAACTGTGAAACAAAAAACTAGAACTCATCATAGACTATAGTGCGTTGGACGGAAGCTTTCGGCCTTCTGTACTTTTAAGGGTTCCGTAGCCAAATGGCAAAAGATCCCTTATGGATTTCTCATGTCTGTCTATCTGTCCGTCCGTATGTCACAGGCATACGGGACACAGCCACTAACTCGCTAAGTAAATGTGTCGAACTGCACTAAGATAAGAAGAAGAGACACACGAATAGAAAAAAACGTTGTAGGTTCACATACTTACAACAGTTACAACTGAAAATGAAATATTTTGAATGGCCTCGTAGTTAAAAATTGCTTCCCCTATAACTAGCTAAAAGCCTACATTTGTGAGGGTTCGTGTCGTTTTTCTGCGTGATAATAATCTTTAAGGCAGTTTTAATTTTAATTTTAATAGTAACCAAACCTTGACTGACCGCTGATAACACATCTATACAAAAATTACTATGTTAAAGCACAAATCAATAGGTGTGTTATTTTTTCCGTAAAGTGTATCACAAAAGTGCTCAGCGGGGCTAAAGTGGTCGCTTTGAAGAATCATGAATCACAATATGATTCATTTTTCTAAAATCGCAAAATGCATCTCTGCTTGCAATTCATTTCTGTGTTTTTGTACTGATTTGACATTTGTCAGTTTGACAGTTTTGACAATTCATTTGCTGAATTGATTGAGAGGAATTGCTAAATGTGACCATTTTAGCCCCGCTGGTTGTGGAATATAGTACCTGATGATACTTTACTCACGCAAGTCTTTCTTGAAGAGTTGCCAGAAGTCCGTGAACTGGACACCCTCGTCGAAGTACCTGAACATTTTGTGCATGAAGAAGAAGGAGACGGCCACGTCGCGCGGATCCCGGGCTATGTAGAACACCTGGACAATGGCCACTATTAATAATAACTAGCTAAAAGCCGAGCTTTGTGAGGGCTCGCGTCGTTTTTCTGCGAAAGCGCAAATCAATGGGAGTGATAGTTTTTCCGTAAGGGTCCCACAAAAGTGCTCAGGTTGTGGGGATATACTAGGGCTCGCTTCGCTCGCCCTGATTATACCCTCCACACAGGCCACGGTGGCCGGTTTCATTGAGACCAGGCCTGTACGCAGGAGTAATTTTTATAGTGCCCAAGTGTGTGCGCAGTACACAAAAGAGTGCTCTTGTGTACTGCGCACACACTTTTTACACATATTCCTTTTACTCTCATAAACCAGTGGGACACGACTGGCGAGAGATCAGGCGCCGGACCCACTTTTTACATCCCCATCCGACGCATAGATCATCTTACTTGTCAGACAATCAGGTGATCAGCCTGTACTGTCCCAACCAAACTTGGAAATAGCATGTTTCGAATCTGGAATCAAATCCGCGACCTCCGAGTCAAGATCGACGCTCTAAACCACTGGACCACGAAAGCGTTAAGACACTATTATACAGGGTGTAACAAAACGAGCTGTCACCAGCAGTATTTCCGGACCAATACGACCTGCAAACCTTCATTATTCCCTCTTAAAAGGTCTGTAAACCCTTCGTGTGCTAGTTCGAAGTCGGAAAGCTCTGTATTTTCTTTCAAAAACATCATCTGCAAATATAGGGCACCTTGGCTGTAATCCAGCAGCTACGGCGGCAGGTGACAGAACAAACATAATATGACTTTCTGAACCTGAATGAATCCATTCTGTTGGTAGCGCCGACTGATTGCACCGTCATCTCTGAAATATTGTCCTTATATCAAGCCACAGAAAGCCTACAATACCTTGGCTGTATCCAGCAGCTGCGGCGGCAGATGGCATAGCGGCAGATGCGACTTGATGAACCTGGGTGACGGCAGCGCATGGGCGTCACGGAAGTCATTCTCTGTGGCCTTCCTACCGCCGGCTCGTGGGGGTTCGTCCCTCTTTACTTCTGCAATCTGTGTTGGGTATCTGGAGATAAAATTTATATATTTTATTGGTTTTAAGATATTTTAGGTGAATATTTCACTCCTGTGTACAAGCAATTTATGTTATGCAAGAAGTAATGTATATGTATATTATTATACTTGCATTTTACAAAAGTGCGAAGGTGATTTGTTTTAAAACAGATTTTTTCAAGTAGAAAAGTTGACCCTTGTGGAGTCAAAAAGATATTTGTATTCATGCGTTTACTATCTACATCGGAAAGTCTGTTGATGTTACCCGTGGTGCAAAATTATATAATTTATATTCCTCAGAAACCATATTTGACGCAGTTTATAAACTTTATATACTAGTAGGTCTTCTCATGCATTCTTAATGACATGCATTAAAAATATCTAAGTCGGTGACTTACTCTATGTAGTTATATCTGACGGACCGCGGTTCCTTCACTGCTCTGTCAAAGTCCAGGTCATTCGCAACCAGCCAGACCAGCTCTTGTAACCAGGTTGTGCCTGAGAAACATAATGCAAAATTCTATTACCGAGGGACAGCACTAGCGAATTTTTAAAATGATGTATATTTATCGAGTTATTAAATAAAAACTAAACTAACTTAACGGTCCCAATGGCCGCCATACCACTTTGTAATTTTAAAATTACAACTTTGCAGTGGTATGGCGGCCATTGGGACATGTTGGAAAAGTATGGCAAGGTAATTTTCGTGAATGGCTACTCGACGATGATTAGCTATGCAAAAATTTGTCTGGTACAAATGGTTCAATTGTTTTATTAAAAAATAATGTATTCGCGTCGATATGGCGGGCGCCATACTGGTACAAATGACCAAGAAATTTGTGTCACCATCTCCCGGTCTATTATTGCTTTATTGGTCATTTTAAGTCCTTTGTAAATTAGTACTATTAATAGAAAGTAAGATATTTTTCAGGAGTGGAAAAAGTAGAAAGGTAAGTATATGAAGTAGCCTTCAATAATAAGACCTATTTAGTTTACCTGATCTAGAGAACGAAGTGACCCACACATCATCAGGGCGCACCTCCATGTTGTATATGTCCTGGATGTGGTCTCCGAGACCCGCCATACCGAAGTACCCAGAGGGTCCGATCCTCAGAAATGGCCGGGTATAGTCTGAAACATTATAATATACTAGCTATTTGACCGAGCTAATATGTCATATTGCTATACTGCACTGTGGTCATGTGGTCGGCTTATGTCAATTCAATGTTAGCTGGCATCGACAGGTGACGCCGCGAGTATAAAATCGTTTTGGATATTATGTTTGAGATCGCTTGTTTTCTATGAGAGGCCGGGCCGGCCGCTCATAGAAAACAAGAAATGGAACAGCAAGAAATGGAAAGGGCGTAAGCGACAAAATGGTTTTTGTCGCGTAATGTAAATATATTTCATATTATAAGTAAGTATATGCTTGAACTAATATATGTACATGGAAGCTTAAATCACCCTCCTCTGTTGGCAAAATTAGAATCCCTGTTTTATAGAGGTATTTTTGATTAATTATTCTGTGTTATAAAAGTTGACCAATCGTGTTATGCTATGGATAATTCAAAGATAAAGATTAAAGACATGATGAATACTGACAACGAACTTTAATTTATTAGCTTAGTCATTGTTGAGAAAAATCGCTATCGCTGCAGCCAAATTATCAAGGCGTCACCTTAAACATGAGGCCCTGCTAATTAATCTAAAAATATTAATCTAAAACAACTCTTGAAACAACCTGAAATCTTGTTTCGTTTCAGTATTTTGAAGGTGCAAAATTAATTTCAGCACTTATAACGAGGCAATTTATGAAGTGTTTTTTAAACGTTAAGTGGGCGGATATAAACTTGACTCGTGTGTTCAAAATAACGTTATAATGTGTGAAACGAGCAGTTTTATCATCTGATGCTAATAGTTTTATATTTGTCTGTCTGTTACCATATCACGATGAAATCGCTAAGAACTTCAATTTTTATGAAGCTTTTATGTTTTTAAATCGTTCGTAAAACCGGCGTTTCATACGCTGGTTTTTTGTGATACCGTGTTATCCAGACAAGTCGACCCATTCATGCCGACTGCATCTGCGACTTTTCCTTACCTTTATAATATTTCTTCGCCAGTTCATCTTCTGCCGGAGTAAGTTGTTTTATTTCATATGGAAATTGTATTTTCTTTGCCATCTTCAATCTTTATTATGTATCCTGAAAACGTAATTATCTATAATATAAAAATGAGTCGCTGAATGTGTTGCTAAGCGCAAAACTCGAGAACGGCTGAATGGTTGGGGTAATTTTAGTCTTAAATATTCGTAGATGTCCAGGGAAGGTTTTTAAGTGACACGAAGTTCACCGGGACAGCTAGTGTTTAATAAAAGTTTTTTTTTATGAGATAAGGGGGCAAACGAGCAAACGGGTCACCTGATGGAAAGCAACTTCCGTCGCCCATGGACACTCGCAGCATCAGAAGAGCTGCAGTTGCGTTGCCGTCCTTTTAAGAGGGAATAGGTTACTAGGGGAAGGTAGAGATGGAAAGGGAAGATTGGAATTATTTCATAGTGCTTTGTTTTTTTTTACCTAGAGAAAACATGAAGGATTTTTGAGGTAGTGATTTAGCAGTGTACGTTTAAACCGTAATTTATAACGTAGCGCCCGACCCAATTCTGATATTTAATATGACAAAATAATATTTATATGTAGTTTAGTAGTTATGTCGTTTTTAAGTTATTTAGGTACTTTATTATTATTATGATATGAGTACTTCCAATTTTCAAATAACACAACTTCTAGAACAACGTGTATTTCCGTGCATAATATAGAAAATAATTTAAAAAAAATCGATTCTTTTTTCAATATCGTTCGAAACTCGAAAATTCATAGAAAACGAAACTTCGGTACAGCGAAGTTTCATTAAAGCGATGAAGTGTGATCTCGAGTCTCCAAATTGTGTCGCCTGCTCTTGAAAGTATGAATTTCCTTTACACCTCGCTCACTGGTACACTGGGAGGCAAAAAAATACTGAAACTTCTATTATATTACTTTATTTATTTGTTTAAAGTAAACTTATTTCTAACATTGATAGTATGATAACGTTTACGTATAGTACAATACTAATTATAATATTATGGAACGTGTGGAACTACAAATTACAATATTATGTCAAGTAAAATAGTTAAGTATAGCAAAGTACAGATTTGAGATTTGTCAATCTTTCGGTTCAAATGAAACCAGTTCGCACTTCGCACTCATCTTCCTTCCGTAACCAAAGGGTAAAAACGGGACGCTACTACTGAGACTTCGACGTCTGTCCGTTTGTCTGTTTGTCTGTCTGTCTGTCTCCAGGCGGTATCTCAAGAACCGCTATAGCTAGACTTCTGAAATTTTCACATATTGTGTATTTCTGCTGCCGCTATACCAACATACGGACATTTAAAAACCTTGTCCCAGGCTCTACAGTATTTGAGGAGTGGTTACTTCGCTCTGAAAAATCTATATATATAAAACTGAAAGGTAACTGACTGATATGGTGATTTATCAACGCACAGCCCAAACCACTCGACCGATCGGGCTGAAATTTGGCATGCAGGTAGATGTTATGACGTAGGCATCCGCTAAGAAAGGATTTTGATCAATTCCTCCTCCAAAGGGTTAAAATAGGGGATAAAAGTTTGTATATAATAATACTTCTTAACGCGAGCGAAGCCGCGGGCAAAAGCTCGTACTGTATAAATCATCCACAACGGATGTAAAGGCCTATACCAACAATTGATAATAAAAACAAAACAAAATTAATATTGAAAGGGGTCTCCTTTAAAAACTAAACACTTCTTTTACTTTTAAAATCAACACATGCTTTATCTACATAAAGTGGGGCTGACTTTAAAATAACGTACTGAGCGCGTGACTGGGGTATTTTCTTTGCTTATTACAGTACATTTTTTGTTCTAAGATCTAACTAAGCTCTAATGGAAAAATTATTATTACCAGATTTTGACTATGCGCAGACTTAGCGCGCACTACGAGTAAGTATGTACTAGCAGAGAAGTTGATTCCTATGCAAATCGGGGGCCTAAGTAGTTTGGTTGTGTTACGTCAAACCCAGCTGACAGATCACAATTAACATTGAATTGACATATTCGACCAAATAACGTTGGTCTGTCAATTGCATAGGAATCAAATTCTACTTCCGAATTTTGGCCCTAGTGTCGAAAAGGTTGGGCACCCTCGTTTTAAAGAATACAACATAATCATCATAAGTCATAACAGTTTCAAATTTTAGCTTTGATACGCACTTCTGATGAACACATAGCATTCCAGTTTTGGAATACTAATTGTGGATTGTCAGTGCTATGTTGAAATAATGAAAGATACATGGCCTGTCCGGTCGGCGGTGTGTTCCAAATATGCTTGGCTTTTGTCCAAAACATAATAATGGCAGATTCGTATGACGTTTATGTAACTGGGCATGGTTATGGCTGTGTTAACAAGTATTTGAACTATGCTCCCACGTGTTCTTAGTTGATAGATGGGGTAGATTCATTTTAAGCTAGTGCATAGCTTTTATCGCGGCGACCGGATCAAGAAATTCCGTACCGAAAATACCTAACACTTTTTTTACGTGGTAGAGCCATGCTTCGGCATGAATGGGCCGGCTCGACCGGAGAAATACCACGGGCTCACAGAAGACCGGCGAATTACCCTATTCCCTCTTAAAAGGCCGGCAACGCACCTGCAGCTCTTCTGATGCTGCGAGTGTCCATGGGCGACGGAAGTTGCTATCCATCAGGTGACCCGTTTGCTCGTTTGCCCCCTTATTTCATAAAAAAACACCCCCCACTCCGATGGTGTCGGTGCGGCGTTGCCAGACTTCAGCACGGTGTTTGTGTGCGTGTGACTAGACGTGTGCGAATTATAATTCCGTAAGTTGATAAAATTACTGCTCAATTGCATATTTTAACAGCAAAGGTATACTTACATAAATATTATCTCTTTATCATTAATCAAGTAATAAAATTTCTGTGCGCAATTAATTTGCCACTAAGTGCAATGAGTAGTTGGTAGTTTATATTACAGCTTCCGAACCCCCGCGTGGGGTGACAAAGGCGGTAACGAGATGAGCCCACCGTGACACCTCTTAAGTCGCGCACAACTTTAAGATCGCTTGTCGAAACTGGAGGTGTATACGTGTATAGTGTATAGTTGTATACTGACAAAAACTCAGCCCAAGCAGAGCGTTCAATGAGCGTATACTGCGCCGCATCGTCTTTCTCAGGCAGTGGTGACACTTAGGCGATGGTTTCCTCCTATCCGTCCTCGTATATCTGTGGCAGGCATCAGTTGGGGTTCCATCCATCCCAGATGGATGGATAGAACTTATGGTCTTGCCAGATGCGTATTGTAATGACATGCGCCTGCCCATACCTGACCTGGTAACCTGATGGCGCCATCAGGTTTCCAGGTCAGGTAGCACCCGCTCTCCTCGCTTTTTAAATTCGGCTGTGAGTTGATACACCCTCCGAAAACATGCGAGCATCCACATCCCACGGCGGGAACCCTGTCAGCGTAACGCCGCTTCGCCAGCTAACGGTTCGCTAGCAGCGTAGTATCCGCACCGCTACAGCGTAGCATGCTGCGGTCTTCTGAGCAGCAGTCTATTCCGGGCGCGTATGTGTTCCGCGCAAACAGGACTGCAGGACCCCTGTATAAAGCTATCTGCAGATGGGCCCTGGACCACAGATTTCGGCTGATGGCGATTCAGGGCCATAGCTATCTTCTTCAGTTTTAGTGCCGATCGACGAAAATGAGGAGTAAAGATCCATTCAGTATCCAGGACCGAACCCAAGTACTGTATTTCAGCGGCGATCGGCACACTCTCCTCCACAGCTCTGCGATGCGCAGTTATGCTTCCGCGGGGGCGGTGCTTCCGGGGCCCATAAAAAAACATGGCCTACGTCTTTTCAACTGCGTCTCGCAGTCCCAACGCTTGTACTGCGTGAAATTTTAATGGTTGTTTTCCCGCAATACAAAGATTCTATCTTAGTAGTACAATAGACTTGTGAAGTTTTTTTTTATTCAATTAATATTAAATGAAATTCGGCCGGGTCATAGCCGCTCGCACCTATCGGTATAAAGTTGCCATAGTACGTAATAAAAAATAATTTTTATTTTCAAGAAATAACTTGCATGATTCGATAGTGCGAAATTCGATAGCAGGTAAATCGTTCTGGTGCGGGAAAACAACTACTAAAATATCGTGCCACAACCTGAAACTCACCCACTACCCCAAGGAATATTGTCTCCTCAAACATGACCTGAGACTCACCCACTATCCCCAGGAATATTGTCTCCTCAAACATGTCTCCGTGGGCCAGCATGTATGTGTCGTCTGGATAGCAGACCAAACGTAGCCTACGGAGATGGGCCGCTCGCAGGATGCATCATGCAATGTTAGCCGATGTTCCACAGAACAAGCCCAACAACAGACTCCTACCAGATCAGTCAAATGAACTGTCAAATCCCTAGTAGAAGTCCATGATGGACGCCATATTTGACCTTTATTACTATATCAAGTAACAACGTCTCTCGTGCAACTCTGCCTAAGTATGAATGACTCATTGCAGTCTGTGCAAGATATTCACGCTATACAATATATTTTATTACATACTAGATGTCCCGCGCGGCTTCGCCCGCGTAAATTAGGAATTTTACGGAAACCGTACATTTTCCCATAAAAATAGCTCATAAGTCCCTACTCCCTTCACTTGGTCTACTCTATATCTGTGCCAAATATTGCCATAAAAATTGCTCCAGTAGTTCGTAATTTCTAATATTTCCCCCGTTTTTCCCACATTTTCCTGAGTTTCTTCGGTCGTATTAGTCTTAGCCTATAGTCTTAGTTCTTACTCGATAAATGAGCTATCTAACACTGAAATAAGTTTTTAAATCGGATCTGTAGTTCCTCCGATTCCGTTCAAGCAAACATACTCTTCAGGTTTATAATATTAGGTAGGTATAGATTTTTTTAAATTATCGCTTGACAAACTCGAGTCTCGATCTAAAAGACTATGAAAAGTACTTACCAATAACATGGTATAATATGGTAGTGATGATGATGACGATGTTGATGATGAATGTAATTTGCATAGAAGCATATGCTTTCCGTTCTTAAAACAACGCCGAAACTCCCAAACTTGTATCTATAAAGAATCAGGAGTTCTCTCAGCACCTTCCGAACCACGGTATACCAGGTATACCTCGGTTCAAAATCTTACTTGTTGGTAGCATATGCTTAGAATACTTCTCACGAAACCGAAGTCACCACATATTTCCCTATAATTTTTGAGGAGTTCCCTCGTTTACTTATGGATCCTTCATCAGATCACCACTTTTGTGAATATAATACCGAATTGGGATGATACCCTATATTTATGATGATACCCAAAAGAAAAATTTTGAAAATCGGTTAACAAACGACGGAGTAATCGTTGAACATAAGAAAACGAACATAACACCTCCCCCATTTTGAAAGTCGGTTAAAATTGTAGCCTATGTGTTATTATGATGTTTAAGCTATATTATTGTAAAGTTTCATTAAAATCCGTTCAGTAGTTTTTGCGTGAAAGAGTAACAAACATCCATACATCTACATATACATCCATGCATCTATACATCTGTGGGATAATGCGTGGCGACGCTAAAGGAAGATCTTCCGACCGAGCGAGGTGTTATGCTCGGTCAGACCGAAGCCCACGTGATACATTTCAGCTGTCGTATATATACCGACGCGCTCAGAAAACTTCGATAGCGCGATGCAGGAATATTAGGCGATTTGTGGGTACCGCCACACATCCAAAATTTTTCTCACCTTTTAAACCTTCCCTAGACCTCCACGAATAATTCAAGACCAAGATAAGATAAATCCGTTCAGCCGTTCTCGAGTTTTAGCGAGACTAACGAACAGCAATTGATTTTTATATATATAGATTAACAAATAACATTTACCCTATATAGATATTATTATCGGGCAGAGAGTGCATGGGCAGAGATAAGTTTGTGAGTGAAGGCGCACTCAATCCATACTAACATGATAAATGCGAAAGTGTGTCTGTCTGCTTGTTACCTCTTCACGCCAAAACTGCTGAACCGATTTTGCTGAAATTTGGTATAATAGCTCCCACACCGATTTCGGTGACGGTGGCCAGTTTCATTGAAACCAGGCCAGCTACGCAGGAGTAATTTTGATAGTGCCACACAAGAGCACTCTCTATTCCTTTACTCTCATAACGCAGTGGGACGGAAGACCGACACGACCGGCGAGAGATCAGGCGCAGGACCGACTTTTTACATGCCCATCCGACGCATGGATCATCTTACTTGTCAGACAATCAGGTGATCAGCCTGCATTGTCCTAACCAAACTTGGAAATAACATATTATGTTTCCAACGCGGGAATCGAACCCACGACCTCCGAGTCAAGAGCCGCGCTCTGTACCACTAGACTACGGAGGCGTTGAAATTTGGAATGGAGTTACTTTGAGTCCTTGGAAAGGATATAGGATACTTTTTATCCCAGAAAAATGTACGGTTACCAAAAAAGCGTATAGAATGTTAGGACTTCTTAAAAGAAATACTACAGGATTTTTAAGTATTAAGCCTAAAATTATTCTTTATAACTCATTGGTTCGTAGCTATTTGGAGTTTTCATCAGTGGTTTGGGGCTCTCGATATATTTCCCACTCCATGCGCGTAGAAAATGTCCAACTTGCATTCACTAGACATCTTGCGTTTCACTCTCCTGGTATTTCTCATCGTGCTACTTATGATTTACGCTTAAAACACTTCAAAATAATGACACTTAGTAATCGCCGAATGATAACTAATATAATTTTCTTAAAAAAGATATTATCCGGAATTATTAACTGCGACAACCTACTTCGTTGTATAAAATTAAATGTCCCGTATCACTATCCTCGTTATCCAATTACCAAATTATTCTACACTCCTAAAAGTAAGACAAACATCCTAAAATACTCTCCTTTATCTAATATCTGTACTGATTACAACCTAGCTTGCACATCTGTAAGGGACCTAGATATTTTAATGATTCCTGTAAGAGTTTAAAAAGCAAATTAACCAAATATAATACTCAAACTTCTGTTTTCGAGTATTAAAACTACTTTGTAATTGTTATTAGATTTAAGAAATAATATCTACTGTCCTTAATGAATGCTGTACGAGTACACGCCTATAATTGGCTTACACATAAGTGCATGTTTTAGTTTAAGTATATTTAAATGTATTTCTGTGTTTTGCTGTTGGCGAGTCTAATAAAGAAATAAATAAATGAAATAAGGGCATAAACGAGCAAACGGGTCACCTGATGGAAAGCAACTTCCGTCGCCCATGGACAGTCGCACCATCAGAAGAACTGCAGGTGCGTTGCCGGCCTTTTAAGAGGGAATAGGGTAATAGTGGATGGTAAGAAAGGGAAGGGAATAGGGGAGGGTAAGGAATGGAAGGGACTAGGGAAGGGTAGGGAAGGGAATAGGGTAGGGGATTGGGCCTCCGGTAAACTCCCTCACTCGGCGAAACAGCGCAAGCGCTGTTTCACGCCGGTTTTCTGTGCGAACGTGATATTTCTCCGGTCGAGCCGGCCCATTCGTGCCGAAGCATGGCTCCCCCACGTATATATTATACAGTGATTGCTGAAATGAAAAGGTAGCAAATACGTCGTGACGTGAAACATTGCAGTAATATTATATCCTAAGCAATTGATTTGTATAAATTAGTTTTGATTGGTTTAAAATAAGTAAGAGATAAAAATTAAATAAGTAGTATTTAAGAATAGCTCTCTACGAGAGTGACATGGTCTTTTTGTACCTCTCTATAAAAAATAAAGATTGAAAAAAAAAAAAACGAATTAAACTCACGAAATAAACAACCGTATCTAGAAAAACAAACGAGTAGGCATTATCAGTGACATAAGCAAGATTGTGAAATGAAATGTATAAAAGCTTAATATTTCAAAAATAAATAATATGAACAAGTTATTATACCTTTATTTCTCCCTCCCCTTTGTCATATTTGGAGATTTTATCCCCCCCCCCCCCCCCTTACGTCCGTACTAATGGGCCCCTAATCAGGAAGTCAAAACACAAAGGAATAAAAAAATAAAGCTTGAGAAAATAAATAAAAATAAAATACCTGTCACACGTCCTTCTCCTATAAACGCCGCCTCAGAACTGTCTCTTGTGTTTGTACTTTGCAGTTAAAGGACCAAGTCATTGACCTCAGTAGCCGACCATCTGACTAGGTGTTGCCCGCATCTTCGATTCGCAACATTTTTCCCAGCACAACAAGCCAGTTTGGCCGACGACGGTGGCATTGGAGCTGGATGAATGGAAAGACTTGAAAGAAAGCAGTGGGACAGTATAGATCAGCGTTGCCAGACGTCCCGATTTTTTCATCAAAATTAAATGTCCCGCGCGGGACAGGCTCAGTCCCGCTTTTCGGGGAAAGTCCGAACGTACGTGCAGCGTGCTGAGAAAAAAAGTTGCGTAATGAAGATGAGTGTGGGCTGTAGAGGCATTTCCACCCCTCTACAGGGGTGGATTTTCTTTGGCTACTTTAGCTATCTATTGTCGTTGTATCGTAAACGTTATTTTAACGCAAATAAAAAGATAAACATTCAAAGAACTTTTGATTTTATACCTTTTTTTACTTTGTCCCGCTTTTGACTGAAGAATCCCGTTTTTTCACTCAAAAAGTTCCAAAGTCCCGACTTGGCACAAAAAAAATCTGGCAACGCTGGTATAGACTCTGTCTCGAAAAAAACACAGTTTATTATGGGAAAGTGTTTCTGTTTTACATTGCTCTCTTGATGAAAGTACGAAAATACTTTGAGTCCCGACGCGACGTGGCTGGGCAGGGTATTATAATTTTTATTACGAAAAACCGGTCTTGTATTCGCAATATCCATTTCATATTTAAATCCGCATAATATAAAGGGGGTGACAGACGTGTGAGTAAGTACGCGGACTTATGGCCGAACGATCTGAATCGCCTGTGTGTCAGCAAAGAGCCGCGAGCCCGAGCCTGGGGGCATGGTTAAATCCGGTGTGAGCGATTCTCGTTTGTCACCGACGCGAGCCGAGTAAGTTCGCGAACATAAAACCCGCGAACTTTAAGTTCGTACGTCTATCAGGCACTTTAGTATGAATAATATGACTATGGTCTATGACGCTCTATATAATATTTGCATACAGCACATTTCCTGGCGTAATAAAATTCAATAACATTTACAATAACTGGTTTGTTGGTTTTGTTATTGTACGTGATGTTGAGGGTCGCTAGAAAACTACTTCAGAAAATATAAAACAATAAACATTAAAAAGATTGATAAAGTTTAAGAAGGAAAATTTTAACAAAATCTAATATGTATATAAAATTCTCGTGTCACGGACCACTGTGTGCGGTTGAATTCCTCTGAAACGGCTCGACCGATTTTCGTTAGCGAGATCGGACAACATCCACTTTTTATATTGATAAGTGCATTTGTGAAATAAATAATATTATCTAAATTATTACAACTCGAGGACTGCAACGGGATAGCGATGGACTTTGCAATGATAACATTCACTTCAATAAAATAATAATATGGGCGAAACGCCTCCGTGGCCTAGTGGTTAGAGCGTCGCTCTCGACTCCGGAGGTCGTGGGTTCGAATCCCGCGTTGGAAACATGTTATTTCCAAGTTTGGTTAGGACAATGCAGGCTGATCACCTGATTGTCTGACAAGTAAGATGATCCATGCGTCGGATGGGCATGTAAAAAGTCGGTCCTGCGCCTGATCTCTCGCCAGTCGTGTCGGTCTTCCGTCCCACTGGGTTATGAGAGTAAGAGGAATAGAGAGTGCTCTTATGTACTGCGCACACACTTGGGCACTATAAAATTACTCCTGCGTACCTGGTCTGGTTTCAATGAAACCGGCCACCGTCACCGAAACCGGTGTGGGGAGTATTATTATTATTAATATGGGCGAAATACTTTATATGGCAAAACAACGTTTGCCGGTACAGCTAGTGTATAAATTATAAACATACATCATATAACCTTACATGATAATAAAAACAAAAAATTATCCGCCATTTATTGAATTCATTTGTTACAAAAGAGTGATAAATGAAGAACCGCTTGACCTCGAGTTTGTGCTATAAATATATAGTCTAAGGATTTGGTCTGGAGTCTGGACGGTCGGTTATAGAGCAAAAATAGGCCAAAAATAGTTGTATGGAAGCTCTTTAAATATTTCTTTTATTCAAAATTTAATAATTAAGTATTACTAGCTATGATAAAATGACATTTTCTAAAAATGATTCCTAGCTAGATCGATTTATCGCCCCCGAAACCCCCTATATACTAAATTTCATGAAAATCGTTGGAGTCGATTCCGAGATTCCAATTATATATATATATATATATATATATATATATATATACAAGAATTGCTTGTTTAAAGATAAAAGATAGTACACTTAATTAGTTATAATTAACTTTTTTAGAAAAGCTAGTTGCTAGCTGTTGCGATTATTGATATCGAGCAAAAAAGGGCAAAAAAATATTGTATGGGAGCTATTATTAATTTTATTTTGTTTTTAGTATTTTTTGTTTTTTTGTTATAACGGCAACAGAAATACACAATCTGTGAAAATTTCAGAAGTCTAGCTGTAGCGGTTCTGGACATACAGCCTGGAGACAGACAAACAGACGGACATCGAAGTCTCAGTAATAGGGTCCTGTAACCTGTTATTACCCTTTGGGTACGGAACCCTAAAAATTTGTAGTTAAATAATATAATCGATTTTACCGAATTCGCGCTGACTCGTCCGCCATATCAGCCAAAAATTATAACAATGGGCCCAATTACTGAGGTTTTGATTACTTTCCCTTCGGAGACAGATCTCGTCCTATAGGTGACACGACGTTAATTGTCCTGTCTAGTGGGGGCTCCCTACTGTGGGGAAAAGGGGCAGAAGTGGGGAAGGGGGTAATGAACCCCCATTGAGCCATCCATCATGCGGCACGTGCTTAATTTACTTTTCTCTGAATCTATATCTCCGTAATAGTCTATTGTTGAGCCACAGATTGCTACATAGTAAACTACCACAGACTATACAATATACATTATACATGTAGAATTCGTCTATGTAGAGGATAATGGAGTTATACCGAGGTATAGATATAGCTTACACGATAGTCAAGTAAAGTGAATTAATTACAAACTTAGCTTCAATATACTGAATTAGATTATTTTATCGGGCTTTGGCCCACCAGTGACACCACACATTGCCACCGCTGTATCTTCTGTGTCGCCAGGATCGACAGCGGTATCCAACCATGAAAACCCTTTAATATGATCTCAGGGAGCCCGAGGGACATTCAAGCTGTCTTGTGTTCCGCAAATAAATTAATCAGAAGAAGATAGGAGGAGTAGGAAGTATCAAATTGTCCCTCCACAAAAAACGGGAGACAGCACAAAGTTGCAATGACCGAAAGTTAAAGAACTAAAGGGAAAACACCACGGGAATAAATGTTAATTATGACTACTAAGCTAGATCTAAGTTAATGTTGGGAATTCTTGTGTTTCACTATTTCCAGTGAGAATTGTGACAAAAACGGAAGGCACGGAAATTCCTAGCAGTGTCTACGAAATCATCGTTTTAAAGATTAAGACCCAATTTCAGCAACCTATGTTTGTTAAATCCTAACGAGGCATTACTTAACGGAGCTTATAAAATTAAACAGACTGTTAAAATACTTATGTCCCACAGTAAAAATTTAACATCAGATTAGTAAATGCAATGTTAAGTGAACAACGAGTGAACAACTATCAATTCGTTCATTCTTGTTATAAGGCGACGAAATTGCAATGTACACGATTAATACATGTTTGCTGCAATGTGTGACTTTCTTCTATAGTAGTATAATAGTAGATAATGCGACCAAATTAAAATATCACTGATCGCATACATTTGTTACGCTATAATAGTTCTTCTTAATTTACCAGGTTAATAATTATTATCTGTGAAAGCTGAAAACATGAATCATAATACAAACTTTTATTCACATATTTCGGTTTGGTAATTTTGATACAAGTCTTATATACAAGTCAATATTTGCAATGTCAAGGAAAATCCGAAGGCTGAATTTTCGGCAAAGTGAAAATAAATAATTATTCATAACTATGAAAATAATTAATAATAAGGACGTAGCGGAAACATGGCGGAAAGACTCAAAAGTCAAAACAGATTCTTTTATTGATATTGCATATTATTGTCTTTGAAAGTTGTTATTTTGACCTGTTAAATATTAGCAGGAATTAAATTTAACACCGTGTTAGGTGAATATTAGGACACGGTGGAACGCTCGATAGCTCTAACAGGCCATTAGCTGATTTAACAAGCCATTATTTATTTAACATTGCTTGATGAAACTGGATCTTAAGGGAACAAAAAGACATGAGGGAAAAAG
Source organism: Aricia agestis (assembly GCF_905147365.1). Classification (NCBI taxonomy): domain Eukaryota; kingdom Metazoa; phylum Arthropoda; class Insecta; order Lepidoptera; family Lycaenidae; genus Aricia; species Aricia agestis. Next base: position 2,438,777 of record NC_056417.1, read on the forward strand.
CGACTTTGTTTTATAATATTATGTATGTATAGATTACGTAGGTACATTATAACGTAGGCTTAGCTAAGAGTATTCAGTAACTAAAACACATTAACAAACAATTTGAGCGCCTCATATTATCTGGTAAGTTATCATTGTCACGACCGCCTGCGAGATGATTTATTACACAGTTATGAATTACTGGGCCTAAATACGATATTAGTTTGGATTTCGCCTGTCTAGTAGACACTTTGCTGTGGGATATGTACTTTACGGCCGTTCCCAATATTTGATCTATCTCTGGTTTTGCCATACTAGAGATAGGAATAGCTCAGATTAGACATTAGAGACATATATTTTATGTCAATTGTGAGCTATTCCTATCTCTAGTATCGCGTAATATCACGAGCCGCGCCGCGCCGAGCCAATTTCAAGTACGAGCGAGCACCTGTAGCTCTACCATGAGTTTAAAGCTATAGTATTTATGGATACTCGATACCGACTACGTAAATATTTAGTATGACGATTTTAGTTCCGCAAGTAACAGCTAGAGGCGCTGTAAAATTTGCCATACTAAAAATTTACGGTAGTCGGTATCGAGTATCGAGAAATACTATAGCTTTAAACTCATGGTAGAGCTACTGTTCTCACGGCGCGTAATTTCACGAGCTGCTCGAGCCGCACCGAGCCGCGCCTTTGAAGTTACCGACATCAATCGAATCAGACGCGCCTGCTCGTGCTAGCCCGTGCTACCTCGAGCCACCCCCTCACACGGCGCGTGGCTCGAGCTGGCGCGGCGCGGCTCGTGATATAACGCGCCATGAGAAGCCAGCCTTAAAATTCGTTGTATGCAATGACATTGTGAAACCTCGCACATTCGTCCGCACCGTACGCGCAGCACTTCGTGTACTATGCCGTGCCTTCGACGCGTATGGTGCGTACAGTGCTGACAAATGTGGGATCAGCTTTAGTGACCAATCTGCAGCAAGGACAGAGACAGAAGTTAGATATATAGTCTATAGTCACCCGTGGGCCGTGGCCCGTGATCATGACCATTGGAGACGAAACAGGGATAAAAGTGCTCAAAAACATTAACTATTTTCGCGTAAAGCTATAGTGCTTTGCCATTTTGAATTCGCTAGGTGTCAAAAAGGTATGGGATTTTAGCTTCATTGGATTTGTCACAACATAGTTACAACCATAAACCTATAATGCTACACAACTCATCGCATCGCGGCATCGCATACGCTATGACACTAAGCCATGCGATATGTCAAATCACATAAACTTGTGATTCGCTTGTTTAACCGGTAAATAAAAGAACGATATATTTACCGGTTTTTAACCGAAATAAACCGGTATTTTCAAACCGGTTCCGAGCCCTGCTTGTGAATAATTGTGATATCTGACTTCGCTTATTATAGTTGTGTCATATGTTACGCTCAAATACCGAAAACGCTCAATGAGCGGAAAAATAGCTCACAACCATTTACCGTTAAATAACACTAAAATAACCATTTCAGCCATAGTTTTTGCTTCTATAATATGTCTATGGCTACCTTGTTGGAATCATGATAGCAACCGAACGTAATATAGAGGTACGTAATATCCCCAGGGGTTTTCCGGAGGTATTGTTTCGAGCGCTACCTCTGGGCCAATTCGTCTCCATTCCGTCGTTTTCATTAGTCTGTACAGTCGCCATTTTTTCGTTTCGACAACGTACTATTTGTTTGAAAAAATCTGATTGAAATGCTATGGGATTTTAAGCTAGGCTGAATAAGTGCTTAGAATAGGTGCAGCAGAGTAAAAAAGTGCAATGCATTGTGCCATCGGAAAACCTGGTACATTCTCAGATGGCGGAACTATGTTTTTGCTGCTGGTTCTCCTATTTTTTTATTTCCATTGACCTAAGCAATCTTAGGAATAACATTTTTCTCGTATTAGAACTGACGTAGACGAAGCCTGTAATGTGATATACAGGATGTAACAAAAAAAAGTGATAATAATTGAGGCTATGTATGAGCCCCATGTATAGAGTTTGTTGTAAAAAATAAGCGCTAAAACATTAACTTTTTTATTCTGTGAGTGTAAACTCATGGCGCTGGCGCTCTAGAACACAAATCACAAAAAATTTGCTCTTCAGAGCTGCGGGGCTAAAATGGTCGCTTAGTTGAATCATACAATGAATCATTTACGATTCATTTTTAAACTTCTCAATCTTCGTGCAATTCATTTAATGATTCGTACTAAGCAATTCATTTGTTTGACATTTTTCTATGAAAAGTCGTAAAAATGGTCCAATAAATCCGAATTGCTTTTCTGTCAAATAGCAGAATCATCAAATGTTACTATAAACGTCATCTTTGATCTTAGAACTATTCTTATGTCGTAATACATTAAAGAAATGTGGGGTAGCTTAACGATATTTTTAACGATATCTAGTAGGTAACATAACATTTAAATATAGTTTAAAAAATTCCATTATTGTTACCGGTAAAAATATCGTTATTTTCTGGTATGCGACGTTGCCAGTTCGACGCGACACATTTCGTTTTTTTTTTAATTATTTATTTATTATTAGAAACACAGTTTTTTTTTACAACATAAAATAGTGCGCCATAAACCGGATCAGTTTATCTGGGCACTGTATCGCATAAAACATACGATTTGCTTTTTTGGATACAAAATTGTACTTAACGAAACATAATAACAAAATTAATTAACAAAACAAATTGAGACTACGTTGTGAAATTACTAAGTAATTATCTGTTACATAAATTAATATAACTTTCGGTGTCAAGAATAGGACATAATAATATTAGGTCTTGAAACCTTCTGTTCCAGCCAAACTCAAAACTCCACTATGGACAAGTATACGTGTCTCATCAAAGTACTATATAAATATTATGTAACATTAGATTAGATGAAGATACATCTCACAAAATTAATACAAGTCTGTGGGTAACATTTTTAGATACCTATAGGTATAAAAATAACGTTATTAATACTGATATTTTTAACAGTAATTTTTGGTATGCAACGATGTCAGTTCGACGCGACACCTTCCGTTCATGTTAATAGACGCACGAAATCTTCGAGCACCAAAGTTTTTTCGCAAGATTTGCGCTTACCTACTTTTAAGGGTTCCATAGTCAACAAGGAACCCTTATAGTTAAATAAATATATAAATATCTATGGACGCTTCACACCACGTCAGTCTGGCCCCGTGCTAAGTACCTGAAGGACTTGTGTTACAAGTACCAGACAACGGATATATATTTAATACTTTTTATACTATACATATATTTAAAATTTTTATTATATGATACACATATTTAATACACATCCATGACCCAGGAACTTTCAAAATCTTTTTGTTCCGTCGACGGGATTCGAACCCGCGACCCCCGGCTTGAGCTACCAACGCGCTCACCACTGAGCCACAGAGGTCGTCGTTTCGGTCTGTCTGTATTAAATTTTACTGTGCCAGATGCGGACATCTATACTTACCGTCTTGTACCGCGTTTGAAATTACGCGCCATTCCACGCGAACACGGACATGTCATATTTGTTCTTATTTACAGCGAACACTGCACAGTGCACGCGGGTGTGCTCGTACTATTTATTTACGCGCAAGATTGTTGATTAATTTAATTATTCAGTGAACCGTGGGCCGTGACCCGTTTGCTCGTTTGCCCCCTTATTTCATTAAAAAAAAAATTCGACATGACGCATATTTTAGGGTTCCGTAGTCAACAAGGAACTAAGGTAGAGCTGCGGCCACTACCATCTTATCGGCTGCAGCGAGTCCCACATACTCCGGTAGTCTCTCCCCAACGCTGCCGGAGATGTATGGGTATGAAGACGGATTTTTTTGAGTTCCCAGCATTGTTCTCATAGAAAAAGTTGTTCATTTTGACAGGGCTCATTTGATGGTTTCAAGGATAACGGTGTTTACACTAACATCTTGTATAATGGCGTTTCGCGACCCAAAAAAAAAGGATTAGCATGGCCACCATAGAAAGGTTTATTCTTACGGTAAAGTAGACAAAGTAATGGAATAACAAAGGGAATCTGTCAGTTCGTACAAACTGTCAGCGTTTCTATTCTTTCGCATTTCTACTGAGGCCATGCTAAGCCTACGGGAATATACACTAGAAATTCTCTCCCATATCTCTGGTGATAATTTCGGTGCCACCTGACTATAACCGCAGTTATCGCGACAAAATGGCTGACAGCGAGCCGCTGGGCCGTGACGGAATCGATTGAACACCCAATGCGATGTTTACATAAACTGAAACTATTACGTGCGAATAGGGATCGGTGGCTATAAAAAGTTAGGCGAGAACAGGAGCAAAAATTAAGACAAAAATTGGCCAATTGGCCAAGACGTCGTGTAACGGGTTTGTTTATTTATAAATTGATTTTTAATTTAACTGATTTCTAGAAATTTCAATAAGCGAATGCGTCTGACGTTGGTTTCTAATCAAGAAAATGCTTGATTAGACGTAACTGCGTCGCTGCGTCGAAACGACATCAAAATAGTAAATACTTAAATAATATTAGATTCTTTAGCAAAATCCACATTCCACAGACATAACGGACCTATCAGACAGAGAGCGGTCACACGGTCAAGCGTGCGAGCGGTCAGTTTTGCGTTATTTGTGTTGTATTACGTTATATAGAGATACTCACACAGGGGGCCGCATACCGCGTCAAAATTCCTCCTGTGTGACTGACCGCTCGAACGCAAAATGCGAACTCAGAACGCTTGAACGCGTGACCGCTCTCTGTCTGATAGGTCCCTAAGATCCACCACTACTACCTACGCAAATCACATGGAGGTGCACACACAAAAATATTATGTACTAGATGCCTCCCACAAGTTTATCGCAAGGAAACCGTTCACTTTTCCAGAATAAAATGTATCCACTATGTCCTTATATCTCTTAGATACTAAATTTCAGCAAAATCGGTTAAGCGGTTTAAGCGTGCTGCGTGAAGAGATAACAGACAGACAGACACATTTTCGCATTCATAATATCAGTTTAGAAGTAGAGATTGCATCAGTCTGTCTACAGTCTGTCGTGTCTCAAATAAACCCTCATTTAGCAGACACTGTAACAGTGATGGACACTAATCTCTAATACACGTGATACTCCTCTGTTTGGTTTTCAGCGCGTATATTTTTTTTATAAAATTTAAATTTAAATATTAGGACACCGTTGACAACCACTGCACTGTGTTGCGGGGACACGCTTGTTTTTCCTTTGCGTTTATGTAATAGTCCTTGTCTCGTTAGCATAAGGTCTCTTCAGAAGTAGAATAACCCTGAACGAACTGTAGGCAGAACATTGTTTATATGCAGTGCCAAATCGTTTAAAAATTTGGCGGGTTCAATTCAGTTTCATTGAAACCCAGGCATGTTATGTACGTGGGAGAGCCATGCTTCGGCACGAAAACCGGCGTGAAACAGCGCTTGCGCTGTGTTTCGCCGAGTGAGTGAGTTTACCGGAGGCCCAATCCCCTACCCTATTTCCTTCCCTACCCTCCCCTATTCCCTTCCCTTCCCATCCCTACCCTCCCCTATTACCCTATTCCCTCTTAAAAGGCCGGCAACGCACCTACAGCTCTTCTGATGCTGGGAGTGTCCATGGGCGACGGAAGTTGCTTTCCATCAGGTGACCCGTTTGCTCGTTTGCCCTCTTATTTCATTAAAAAAAATGCAGGACTCAGGAGTCATCTTTACAGTGCCCATGTGTGTGCGCAGTACGCAAGAGCACTCTCTATTCCCTTACTCTCATAACCCAGTGGGACGGGTGACCGACACGACCGGGGAGAGATCAGGCGCAGGACCGACTTTTTACATGCCCATCCGACGGATGGATCATCTTACTTAAGAGGATACCACAGCAGCTAGAGAAATGAAAAAAAAGTACGTGTAATATCTATAGCTGTCTCCCTTACCTCAAGCCTATACCGCAGAACGCGATAGAGACAACTGCAGAAAATCCAGAAAATCAACGATTCGTTGTCCCCTGATTCCTTCTCCAAAACTTAACCGATTTAAGTACTTTTTTCATTAAAGATTAAAAAAAGGCTTGAGCTGTGTTCCTATGTTTTGCTTTTTTTGTATAATCTATCCAAATCTGTTTTCTGGACGTTTGAACACAGTGGAAAATCTGGCCATTTTTTTGGGTTTTTGAACGTTCATATCTTATTTAATAATTAAATTATGAAAAAAAGGAAAACATAGGGACATTGTATTAGTGGCCGTAGATATTCAGGAAAAAAATTATAACTCTACTAGCATTATCCAGGGAGGAAACAGGGGACAGCGTTTGTATGGGAAAAATGGCGGTGTGGAATCCTCTTAACCATGCATGTTTATAAAGTGAGAATCCAACCCACGATCACCTAGTCAAGAGCCACGCTCTGAACCACTGGACCACGGTATATCATAACCGCATCATATTAAATTTCTCAACTTATTATGCCTGAGGTAGTACCTACACAATCGCATATAGGTATCGCATGAAATGGATCACGATACTTAAAACTGTTAGCTAGATGAGGCCCGCAAGTCGCAACTCCGTTGCCCCAAAATTCGTTTATAACGCGTAAACTGTATACCTATACGGAGTCGTTTTTCTATAGAAAAAATGTAGATGAAGATAATATGATGAACATAATATTTTTATTTTATTTTATTTTATTTTATTTGACGACCTCTGTGGCTCAGTGGTGAGCGCGTTGGTAGCTCAAGCCGGGGGTCGCGGGTTCGAGTCCCGCCGACGGAACAAAAAGTTTTCAAAGTTCCTGGGTCATGGATGTGTATTAAATATGTGTATCATATAATAAAAATCTTAAATATATGTATAGTATAAAAGTATTAAATATATTTCCGTTGTCTGGTACCTGTAACACAAGTCCTTCAGGTACTTACCACAGGGCCAGACTGACGTGGTGTGAAGCGTCCATAGATATTATTATTATTTTATCAGGAAACCATACAGTGATTTGATTTACAATCTTAAATACTACATAAACACTTAACACCATTTACACGTTTTCACAGTTAGATAATATAACCTCCTCCTTGAAAGTCGGTTAAAAATAATGCTCGCCATAAGGCTAGCGTTAAAATATTATGAAATTAAATTATCATTTATTCAATACTTATTGTTAACTTATTTTTAATTACAGTTAAAAGTATAATTCTAAACAAATGACTTTTAATCAAGACAGATCTACTTTTATGTAAGCAAAACGAAACAAAAGATGAAGAGAAAAAGCCTGACGTAGCTTTCGCAATTATAACAGAATCTTAAAAGATCATAAAAGAAATATCTCAAAAGGGAAACAGAGGTTATTTTATTACGGGAATGGTTAAGAGGAAACGCTAACATTGGTTATCCATACGTATTCCCTAATTTACTCCCTGGGCAATGCGTCTAGACAAATGATTTTATTAAACAATATTTAGATCTGTTAAAGCTATGGGTCTACGTTCGATTTTTTCTAAATTTACTAATAATAAAAAAACCTTCAAAAATCGCATAAAATAAATTCCTTGTACCCCGTTAATCCCCCGACCATAAAACAAAATTTTCCAAAATCTTTAAGATAAAATAAAAACGTAGAGTAGTAGACTCACTCTTCCTGAAGAAATTTATAAAAATATTAATTAGATAGGCTCTATTTTGAGGTCTTTTACGACTCGATTTACTGTATCTGTCTCTATCACAATACACGTGCCGGCGTAGGGTGAAGCGTGATGGCAATAGTTTCTTCGTTTAAATTCTGCTGCACCCGCGGTCCCTCATAATACAGTTTTTCAGTATCACAGGCCTGTCCCACTCGCGAGAATAGGCATCGAACTGGAAGTACCACCCGCGGGTGGCCAATCAGTAGGGACTCACAAGCGAGCGGTGACGCACGCGCAAGATTTTTCGTCGCGTAGGTATCTACTGTTTACTGATCATAA